>NC_088874.1:23049121-23062857 GCF_032884065.1 Artemia franciscana
TAAAGAATGTGATTAAAGGCTTTTTTCCTATTTCAAAAGTTTTCGTTTTCGAGGGTAATAGCTACGTATGTTGGAAAAATGAAGATATTAGACTATTTTATGATTGCACATGGTAAAGAATGTGATTAAAGGCTCTTTTCCTATGTCAAAAGTTTTAGTTTTCGAGGGTAATAGCTACGTATGTTGAAAAAATGAAGATATTCGACTATTTTATGATTGCAAATGGTAAAGAATGTGATTAAAGGCTCTTTTCCTATGTCAAAAGTTTTAGTTTTCGAGGGTAATAGCTACGTATGTTGAAAAAATGAAGATATTAGACTATTTTATGATTGCAAATGGTAAAGAATGTGATTAAAGGCTCTTTTCCTATGTCAAAAGTTTTAGTTTTCGAGGGTAATAGCTACGTATGTTGAAAAAATGAAGATATTAGACTATTTTATGATTGCAAATGGTAAAGAATGTGATTAAAGGCTCTTTTCCTATGTCAAAAGTTTTAGTTTTCGAGGGTAATAGCTACGTATGTTGAAAAAATGAAGATATTAGACTATTTTATGATTGCAAATGGTAAAGAATGTGATTAAAGGCTCTTTTCCTATGTCAAAAGTTTTAGTTTTCGAGGGTAATAGCTACGTATGTTGAAAAATGAAGATATTAGACTGTTTTATGATTGCAAATGGTAAAGAAAGTGCTTAAAGGCTCTTTTCCTATTTCAAAAGTTTTAGTTTTCGAGGGTAATAGCTACGTATGTTGGAAAAATGAAGATATTAGACTATTTTATGATTGCACATGGTAAAGAAAGTGCTTAAAGGCTCTTTTCCTATTTCAAAAGTTTTAGTTTTCGAGGGTAATAGCTACGTATGTTGGAAAAATGAAGATATTAGACTATTTTATGATTGCACATGGTAAAGAAAGTGCTTAAAGGCTCTTTTCCTATTTCAAAAGTTTTAGTTTTCGAGGGTAATAGCTACGTATGTTGAAAAAATGAAGATATTAGACTATTTTATGATTGCACATGGTAAAGAATGTGATTAAAGGCTCTTTTCCTATTTCAAAAGTTTTAGTTTTCGAGGGTAATAGCTACGTATGTTGGAAAAATGAAGATATTAGACTATTTTATGATTGCAAATGGTAAAGAATGTGATTAAAGGCTCTTTTCCTATGTCAAAAGTTTTAGTTTTCGAGGGTAACAGCTACTTATGTTGAAAAAATGAAGATATTAGACTATTTTATGATTGCAAATGGTAAAGAATGTGATTAAAGGCTCTTTCCCTATGTCAAAAGTTTTAGTTTTCGAGGGTAACAGCTACTTATGTTGAAAAAATGAAGATATTAGACTATTTTATGATTGCAAATGGTAAAGAATGTGATTAAAGGCTCTTTTCCTATGTCAAAAGTTTTAGTTTTCGAGGGTAATAGCTACGTATGTTGGAAAAATGAAGATATTAGACTATTTTATGATTGCACATGGTAAAGAATGTGATTAAAGTCTCTTTTCCTATGTCAAAAGTTTTAGTTTTCGAGGGTAATAGCTACGTATGTTGGAAAAATGAAGATATTAGACTATTTTATGATTGCACATGGTAAAGAAAGTGCTTAAAGGCTCTTTTCCTATTTCAAAAGTTTTAGTTTTCGAGGGTAATAGCTACGTATGTTGAAAAAATGAAGATATTACAATATTTTATGATTGCAAATGGTAAAGAATGTGATTAAAGGCTCTTTTCCTATGTCAAAAGTTTTAGTTTTCGAGGGTAATAGCTACGTATGTTGAAAAAATGAAGATATTAGACTATTTTATGATTGCAAATGGTAAAGAATGTGATTAAAGGCTCTATTCCTATGTCAAAAGTTTTAGTTTTCGAGGGTAATAGCTACGTATGTTGAAAAAATGAAGATATTAGACTATTTTATGATTGCAAATGGTAAAGAATGTGATTAAAGGCTCTTTTCCTATGTCAAAAGTTTAATTTTCGAGGGTAATAGCTACGTATGTTGAAAAAATGAAGATATTAGACTATTTTATGATTGCACATGGTAAAGAATGTGATTAAAGGCTCTTTTCCTATGTCAAAAGTTTTAGTTTTCGAGGGTAATAGCTACGTATGTTGGAAAAATGAAGATATTAGACTATTTTATGATTGCACATGGTAAGGAAAGTGCTTAAAGGCTCTTTTCCTATTTCAAAAGTTTTAGTTTTCGAGGGTAATAGCTACGTATGTTGAAAAAATGAAGATATTAGGCTATTTTATGATTGCAAATGGTAAAGAATGTGATTAAAGGCTCTTTTCCTATGTCAAAAGTTTTAGTTTTCGAGGGTAATAGCTACGTATGTTGGAAAAATGAAGATATTAGACTATTTTATGATTGCACATGGTAAAGAAAGTGCTTAAAGGCTCTTTTCCTATTTCAAAAGTTTTAGTTTTCGAGGGTAATAGCTACGTATGTTGGAAAAATGAAGATATTAGACTATTTTATGATTGCACATGGTAAAGAATGTGATTAAAGGCTCTTTTCCTATGTCAAAAGTTTTAATTTTCGAGGGTAATAGCTACGTATGTTGGAAAAATGAAGATATTAGACTATTTTATGATTGCAAATGGTAAAGAAAGTGCTTAAAGGCTCTTTTCCTATTTCAAAAGTTTTAGTTTTCAAGGGTAAGAGCTACGTATGTTGAAAAAATGAAGATATTAGACTATTTTATAATTGCAAATGGTAACGAATGTGATTAAAGGCTCTTTTCCTATGTCAAAAGTTTTAGTTTTCGAGGTTATTAGCTACGTATGTTGAAAAAATGAAGATATTAGACTATTTTATGATTGCAAATGGTAAAGAATGTGATTAAAGGCTCTTTTCCTACGTCAAAAGTTTTAGTTTTCGAGGGTAATAGCTACGTATGTTGAAAAAATGAAGATATTAGACTATTTTATGATTGCAAATGGTAAAGAATTTGATTAAAGACTCTTTTCCTATGTCAAAAGTTTTAGTTTACGAGGGTAATAGCTACGTATGTTGAAAAAATGAAGATATTAGACTATTTTATGATTGCAAATGGTAAAGAATGTGCTTAAAGGCTCTTTTCCTATTTCAAAAGTTTTAGTTTTCGAGTTTGATAGCTACGTATGTTGAAAAAATGAAGATATTAGACTATTTTATAATTGCAAATGGTAACGAATGTGATTAAAGGCTCTTTTCCTATATCAAAAGTTTTAGTTTTCGAGGGTAATTGCTACTTATGTTGGAAAAATGAAGATATAAGACTATTTTATGATTGCACAAGGTAAAGAAAGTGCTTAAAGGCTCATTTCCTATTTCAAAAGTTTTAGTTTTCGAGGGTAATAGCTACGTATTTGGAAAAATGAAGATATTAGACTAGTTTATGATTGCACATGGTAAAGAATGTGATTAAAGGCTCTTTTCCTATGTCAAAAGTTTTAGTTTTCGAGGATAATAGCTACGTATGTTGGAAAAATGAAGATATTAGACTATTTTATGACTGCACATGGTATAGAAAGTGCTTAAAGGTTCTTTTCCTATTTCAAAAGTTTTAGTTTTCGAGGGTAATAGCTACGTATGTTGAAAAAATGAAGATATTAGACTATTTTATGATTGCAAATGGTAAAAAATGTGATTAAAGGCTCTTTACTAGACTATTTTATGATTGCACATGGTAAAGAATGTGATTAAAGGCTCTTTTCCTATTTCAAAAGTTTTCGTTTTCGAGGGTAATAGCTACGTATGTTGGAAAAATGAAGATATTAGACTATTTTATGATTGCACATGGTAAAGAATGTGATTAAAGGCTCTTTTCCTATGTCAAAAGTTTTAGTTTTCGAGGATAATAGCTACGTATGTTGAAAAAATGAAGATATTAGACTATTTTATCATTGCAAATTGTAAAGAATGTGATCAAAGGCTCTTTTCCTATTTCAAAAATTTTAGTTTTCGAGGGTAATAGCTTTGTCTGTCGAAAAAATCAAGATATTAGACAATTTTATGATTGAAAAAGGTAAAGAATGGGATTAAAGGCTCTTTTCCTATGTCAAAAGTTTTAGTTTTCGAGGGTAATAGCTACATATGTTGAAAAAATGAAGATATTAGACTATTTTATGATTGCAAATGGTAAAGAATGTGATTAAAGGCTCTTTTCCTATTTCAAAAGTTTTAGTTTTCGAGGGTAATAGCTACGTATGTTGAAAAAATGAAGATATTAGACTATTTTATGATTGCAAATGGTAAAGAATGTGATTAAAGGCTCTTTTCCTATTTAAAAAGTTTTAGTTTTCAAGGGTAATAGTTACTTTTTTTGAAAAAATGACAATTTTAGATATTATATTTTATGATATTAGACTATTTTATGATTGCAAATGGTAAAGAAAGTGCTTAAAGGCTCTTTTCCTATTTCAAAAGTTTTAGTTTTCGAGGGTAAGAGCTACGTATGTTGAAAAAATGAAGATATTAGACTATTTTATAATTGCAAATGGTAACGAATGTGATTAAAGGCTCTTTTCCTATGTCAAAAGTTTTAGTTTTCGAGGTTATTAGCTACGTATGTTGAAAAAATGAAGATATTAGACTATTTTATGATTGCAAATGGTAAAGAATGTGCTTAAAGGCTCTTTTCCTACGTCAAAAGTTTTAGTTTTCGAGGGTAATAGCTACGTATGTTGAAAAAATGAAGATATTAGACTATTTTATGATTGCAAATGGTAAAGAATTTGATTAAAGGCTCTTTTCCTATGTCAAAAGTTTTAGTTTTCGAGGGTAATAGCTACGTATGTTGAAAAAATGAAGATATTAGACTATTTTATGATTGCAAATGGTAAAGAATGTGCTTAAAGGCTCTTTTCCTATTTCAAAAGTTTTAGTTTTCGAGTTTGATAGCTACGTATGTTGAAAAAATGAAGATATTAGACTATTTTATAATTGCAAATGGTAACGAATGTGATTAAAGGCTCTTTTCCTATATCAAAAGTTTTAGTTTTCGAGGGTAATTGCTACTTATGTTGGAAAAATGAAGATATAAGACTATTTTATGATTGCACAAGGTAAAGAAAGTGCTTAAAGGCTCATTTCCTATTTCAAAAGTTTTAGTTTTCGAGGGTAATAGCTACGTATTTTGGAAAAATGAAGATATTAGACTAGTTTATGATTGCACATGGTAAAGAATGTGATTAAAGGCTCTTTTCCTATGTCAAAAGTTTTAGTTTTCGAGGATAATAGCTACGTATGTTGGAAAAATGAAGATATTAGACTATTTTATGACTGCACATGGTATAGAAAGTGCTTAAAGGTTCTTTTCCTATTTCAAAAGTTTTAGTTTTCGAGGGTAATAGCTACGTATGTTGAAAAAATGAAGATATTAGACTATTTTATGATTGCAAATGGTAAAGAATGTGATTAAAGGCTCTTTTCCTATGTCAAAAGTTTTAGTTTTCGATTAGACAATTTTATGATTCCACATGGTAAAGAATGTGATTAAAGGCTCTTTTCCTATTTCAAAAGTTTTCGTTTTCGAGGGTAATAGCTACGTATGTTGGAAAAATGAAGATATTAGACTATTTTATGATTGCACATGGTAAAGAATGTGATTAAAGGCTCTTTTCCTATGTCAAAAGTTTTAGTTTTCGAGGATAATAGCTACGTATGTTGAAAAAATGAAGATATTAGACTATTTTATCATTGCAAATTGTAAAGAATGTGATCAAAGGCTCTTTTCCTATTTCAAAAATTTTAGTTTTCGAGGGTAATAGCTTTGTCTGTCGAAAAAATCAAGATATTAGACAATTTTATGATTGAAAAAGGTAAAGAATGGGATTAAAGGCTCTTTTCCTATGTCAAAAGTTTTAGTTTTCGAGGGTAATAGCTACATATGTTGAAAAAATGAAGATATTAGACTATTTTATGATTGCAAATGGTAAAGAATGTGATTAAAGGCTCTTTTCCTATTTCAAAAGTTTTAGTTTTCGAGGGTAATAGCTACGTATGTTGAAAAAATGAAGATATTAGACTATTTTATGATTGCAAATGGTAAAGAATGTGATTAAAGGCTCTTTTCCTATTTAAAAAGTTTTAGTTTTCAAGGGTAATAGTTACTTTTTTTGAAAAAATGACAATTTTATGATTGCACATGGTAAAGAATGTGATTAATGGCTTTTTTCCTATGTCAAAAGTTTTAGTTTTGGAGGGTAAGAGCTTTGTCTGTTGAACATTCGTAGCTATTACCCTCGAAAACTAAAACTTATGAAATAGGAAAAGAGACTTTAAGCACTTTTTTTACCATTTGCAATTATAAAATAGTCTAATATCTTCATTTTTTCAACATACGTAGCTATTACCCTCGAAAACTAAAACTTTTGACATAGGAAAAGAGCCTTTAATCACATTCTTTACCATTTGCAATCATAAAATAGTCTAATATCTTTATTTTTTCAACATACATAGCTATTACCCTCGAAAACTAAAACTTTTGACATAGGAAAAGAGCCTTTAATCACATTCTCCACCATTTGCAATCATAAAATAGTCTAATATCTTCATTTTTCCAACTTACGTAGCTATTACCCTCGAAAACTAAAACTTTTGACATAGCAAAAGAGCCTTTAATCACATTCTTTACCATTTGCAATCATAAAGTAGTCTAATATCTTCATTTTTTCAACATACGTAGCTATTACCCTCGAAAACTAAAACTTTTGAAATAGGAAAAGAGTAAACAAAATTCCTCTAATTAGATATCAAATGGATGTAAGTGCCTATTACTCGTTATAACAATACTATTTGTATCTACCCATTTTGCGGAATTTTTTTCTGAAGTAATTCCAATTCCTGGAGGAATGATAACGTTTCTATTTAAAACTTCTAAAGTTTGGACAAATCATAATAAACGTAAATAAAACTCTATTGAATCTTGTTTTAATTTGTCTGGTTTAAGTTGACAATGTTGTACTGTTGTTTAATTCTTATAAGAGCAATGTCGAAGTTTACTAATTCCAATTCCTTTCACTTGAAAAATTTTCTTTCATCAGTCTGGACAATAGCTACGTATGTTGTAAAAATGAAGATATTAGACTATTTTATGATTGCAAATGGTAAAGAATGTGATTAAAAGCTCTTTTCCTATATCAAAAGTTTTAGTTTTCGAGGGTAATAGCTACGTATGTTGGAAAAATGAAGATATTAGACTATTTTATGATTGCACAAGGTAAAGAAAGTGCTTAAAGGCTCATTTCCTATTTCAAAAGTTTTAGTTTTCGAGGGTAATAGCATCGTATGTTGAAAAAATGAAGATATTAGACTATTTTATGATTGCAAATGGTAAAGAATGTGATTAAAGGCTCTTTTCCTATTTCAAAAGTTTTCGTTTTCGAGGGTAATAGCTACGTATGTTGAAAAAATGAAGATATTAGACTATTTTATGATTGCACACGGTAAAGAATGTGATTAAAGGCTCTTTTCCTATGTCAAAAGTTTTAGTTTTCGAGGGTAATAGCTACGTATGTTGGAAAAATGAAGATGTTAGACTATTTTATGATTGCACATGGTAAAGAATGTGATTAAAGGCTCTTTTCCTATTTCAAAAGTTTTAGTTTTCGAGGGTAATAGCTACGTATGTTGAAAAAATGAAGATATTAGACTGTTTTATGATTGCAAATGGTAAAGAATGTGATTAAAGGCTCTTTTCCTATTTCAAAAGTTTTAGTCTTCAAGGGTAATAGTTATTTTTTTGAAAAAATGAAGATATTAGACAATTTTATGATTGCACATGGTAAAGAATGTGATTAATGGCTTTTTTCCTATGTCAAAAGTTGTAGTTTTCGAGGGTAAGAGCTTTGTCTGTTGAACATACGTAGCTATTACCCTCGAAACCTAAAACTTTTGAAATAGGAAAAGAGACTTTAAGCACTTTCTTTACCATTTGCAATTATAAAATAGTCTAATATCTTCATTTTTTCAACATACGTAGCTATTACCCTCGAAAACTAAAACTCTTGACATAGGAAAAGAGCCTTTAATCACATTCTTTACCATTTGCAATCATAAAATAGTCTAATATCTTCATTTTTTCAACATACGTAGCTATTACCCTCGAAAACTAAAACTTTTGACATAGGAAAAGAGCCTTTAATCACATTCTTTACCATTTGCAATCATAAAATAGTCTAATATCTTCATTTTTCCAACTTACGTAGCTATTACCCTCGAAAACTAAAACTTTTGACATAGCAAAAGAGCCTTTAATCACATTCTTTACCATTTGCAATCATAAAGTAGTCTAATATCTTCATTTTTTCAACATACATAGCTATTACCCTCGAAAACTAAAACTTTTGAAATAGGAAAAGAGCAAACAAAATTCCTCTAATTAGATATCAAATGGATGTAAGTGCCTATTACTCGTTATAACAATACTATTTGTATCTACCCATTTTGCGGAATTTTTTTCTGAAGTAATTCCAATTCCTGGAGGATTGATAATGTTTCTATTTAAAACTTCTAAAGTTTGGACAAATCATAAGAAACGTAAATAAAACTCTATTGAATCTTGTTTTAATTTGTCTGATTTAAGTTGACAATGTTGTACTGTTGTTTAATTCGTATAAGAGCAATGTCGAAGTTTACTAATTCCAATTCCTTTCACTTGAAAAATTTTCTTTCATCAGTCTGGACAATAGCTACGTATGTTGAAAAAATAGAGATATTAGACTATTTTATGATTGCAAATGGTAAAGAATGTGATTAAAGGCTCTTTTCCTATGTCAAAAGTTTTATTTTTCGAGGGTAATAGCTACGTATGTTGGAAAATTGAAGATATTAGACTATTTTATGATTGCACAAGGTAAAGAAAGTGCTTAAAGGCTCTTTTCCTATTTCAAAAGGTTTTGTTTTCGAGGGTAATAGCTACGTATGTTGAAAAAATGAAGATATTAGACTATTTTATGATTGCACATGGTAAAGAATGTGATTAAAGGCTCTTTTCCTATGTCCAAAGTTTTAGTTTTCGAGGGTAATAGCTACATATGTTGAAAAAATGAAGATATTAGACTATTTTATGATTGCAAATGGTAAAGAATGTGATTAAAGGCTCTTTTCCTATTTCAAAAGTTTTAGTTTTCGAGGGTAATAGCTACGTATGTTGGAAAAATGAAGATATTAGACTATTTTATGATTGCACATGGTAAAGAATGTGATTAAAGGCTCTTTTCCTATGTCAAAAGTTTTAGTTTTCGAGGGTAATAGCTACGTATGTTGGAAAAATGAAGATATTAGACTATTTTATGATTGCACATGGTAAAGAATGTGATTAAAGGCTCTTTTCCTATGTCAAAAGTTTTAGTTTTCGAGGGTAATAGCTACGTATGTTGAAAAAATGAAGATATTAGACTATTTTATGATTCCAAATGGTAAAGAATGTGATTAAAGGCTCTTTTCCTATGTCAAAAGTTTTAGTTTTCGTGGGTAATAGCTACGTATGTTGAAAAAATGAAGATATTAGACTATTTTATGATTGCAAATGGTAAAGAATGTGATTAAAGGCTCTTTTCCTATGTCAAAAGTTTTAGTTTTCGAGGGTAATAGCTACGTATGTTGAAAAAATGAAGATATTAGACTATTTTATGATTGCAAATGGTAAAGAATGTGATTAAAGGCTCTTTTCCTATGTCAAAAGTTTTAGTTTTCGAGGGTAATAGCTACTTATGTTGGAAAAATTAAGATATAAGACTATTTTATGATTGCACAAGGTAAAGAAAGTGCTTAAAGGCTCATTTCCTATTTCAAAAGTTTTTGTTTTCGAGGGTAATAGCTACGTATGTTGGAAAAATGAAGATATTAGACTAGTTTATGATTGCACATGGTAAAGAATGTGATTAAAGGCTCTTTTCCTATGTCAAAAGTTTTAGTTTTCGAGGGTAATAGCTACGTTTGTTGGAAAAATGAAGATATTAGACTATTTTATGATTGCACATGGTAAAGAAAGTGCTTAAAGGCTCTTTTCCTATGGCAAAAGTTTTCGTTTTCGAGGGTAATAGCTACGTATGTTGGAAAAATGAAGATATTAGACTATTTTATGATTGCACATGGTAAAGAATGTGAATAAAGGCTCTTTTCCTATGTCAAAAGTTCTAGTTTTCGATGGTAATAGCTACGTATGTTAAAAAAATGAAGATATTAGACTATTTTATGATTGCACATGGTAAAGAATGTGATTAAAGGCTCTTTTCCTATGTCAAAAGTTTTAGTTTTCGAGGGTAATAGCTACGTATGTTGGAAAAATGAAGATATTAGACTATTTTATGATTGCACATGGTAAAGAATGTGCTTAAAGGCTCTTTTCCTATTTCAAAAGTTTTAGTTTTCGAGGGTAATAGCTACGTATGTTGAAAAAATGAAGATATTAGACTATTTTATGATTGCAAATGGTAAAGAATGTGATTAAAGGCTCTTTTCCTATGTCAAAAGTTTTAGTTTTCGAAGGTAATAGCTACGTATGTTGAAAAAATGAAGATATTAGACTATTTTATGATTGCAAATGGTAAAGAATGTGATTAAAGGCTCTTTTCCTATGTCAAAAGTTTAAGTTTTCGAGGGTAATAGCTACGTATGTTGGAAAAATGAAGATATTAGACAATTTTATGATTGCACATGGTAAAGAAAGTGCTTAAAGGCTCTTTTCCTATTTCAAAAGTTTTAGTTTTCGAGGGTAATAGCTACGTATGTTGAAAAAATGAAGATATTAGACTATTTTATGATTGCAAATGGTAAAGAATGTGATTAAAGGCTCTTTTCCTATTTCAAAAGTTTTCGT
This sequence comes from Artemia franciscana, assembly GCF_032884065.1. Lineage (NCBI taxonomy): Eukaryota > Metazoa > Arthropoda > Branchiopoda > Anostraca > Artemiidae > Artemia > Artemia franciscana. The sequence goes on from NC_088874.1 coordinate 23,059,923, forward strand.
TTTCGAGGGTAATAGCTACATATGTTGGAAAAATGAAGATATTAGACTATTTTATGATTGCACATGGTAAAGAATGTGATTAAAGGCTCTTTTCCTATGTCAAAAGTCTTAGTTTTCGAGGGTAATAGCTACGTATGTTGGAAAAATGAAGATATTAGACTATTTTATGATTGCACATGGTAAAGAAAGTGCTTAAAGGCTCTTTTCCTATTTCAAAAGATTTAGTTTTCGAGGGTAATAGCTACGTATGTCGAAAAAATAAAGATATTAGACTATTTTATGATTGCAAATGGTAAAGAATGTGATTAAAGGCTCTTTTCCTATGTCAAAAGTTTTAGTTTTCGAGGGTAATAGCTACCTATGTTGGAAAAATGAAGATATTAGACTATTTTATGATTGCAAATGGTAAAGAATGTGATTAAAGGCTCTTTTCCTATTTCAAAAGTTTTCGTTTTCGAGGGTAATAGCTACGTATGTTGGAAAAATGAAGATATTAGACTATTTTATGATTGCACATGGTAAAGAATGTGATTAAAGGCTCTTTTCCTATTTCAAAAGTTTTAGTTTTCGAGGGTAATAGCTACGTATGTTGAAAAAATGAAGATATTAGACTATTTTATGATTGCAAATGGTAAAGAATGTGATTAAAGGCTCTTTTCCTATTTCAAAAGTTTTCGTTTTCGAGGGTAATAGCTACGTATGTTGGAAAAATGAAGATATTAGACTTTTTTATGATTGCACATGGTAAAGAATGTGATTAAAGGCTCTTTTCCTATGTCAAAAGTTTTAGTTTTCGAGGGTAATAGCTACGTATGTTGAAAAAATGAAGATATTTGACTATTTTATGATTGCAAATGGTAAAGAATGTGATTAAAGGCTCTTTTCCTATGTCAAAAGTTTTATTTTTTGAGGGTAATAGCTACGTATGTTGAAAAAAATGAAGATATTAGACTATTTTATGATTGCACATGGTAAAGAATGTGATTAAAGGCTCTTTTCCTATGTCAAAAGTTTTAGTTTTCGAGGGTAATAGCTACGTATGTTGGAAAAATGAAGATATTAGACTATTTTATGATTGCACATGGTAAAGAAAGTGCTTAAAGGCTCTTTTCCTATTTCAAAAGTTTTAGTTTTCGAGGGTAATAGCTACGTATATTGGAAAAATGAAGATATTAGACTGTTTTATGATTGCACATGGTAAAGAATGTGATTAAAGGCTCTTTTCCTATGTCAAAAGTTTTAGTTTTCGAGGGTAATAGCTACTTATGTTGGAAAAATGAAGATATAAGACTATTTTATGATTGTACAAGGTAAAGAAAGTGCTTAAAGGCTCATTTCCTATTTCAAAAGTTTTAGATTTCGAGGGTAATAGCTACGTATGTTGAAAAAATGAAGATATTAGACTATTTTATGATTGCACATGGTAAAGAAAGTGCTTAAAGGCTCTTTTCCTATGTCAAAAGTTTTAGTTTTCGATGGTAATAGCTACGTATGTTGAAAAAATGAAGATATTAGACTATTTTATGATTGCACATGGTAAAGAATGTGATTAAAGGCTCTTTTCCTATGTCAAAAGTTTTAGTTTTCGAGATTGCATTTTATGATTCTATTTTATGATTGCAAATGGTAAAGAATGTGATTAAAGGCTCTTTTCCTATGTCAAAAGTTTTATTTTTTGAGGGTAATAGCTACGTATGTTGAAAAAAATGAAGATATTAGACTATTTTATGATTGCACATGGTAAAGAATGTGATTAAAGGCTCTTTTCCTATGTCAAAAGTTTTAGTTTTCGAGGGTAATAGCTACGTATGTTGGAAAAATGAAGATATTAGACTATTTTATGATTGCACATGGTAAAGAAAGTGCTTAAAGGCTCTTTTCCTATTTCAAAAGTTTTAGTTTTCGAGGGTAATAGCTACGTATATTGGAAAAATGAAGATATTAGACTATTTTATGATTGCACATGGTAAAGAATGTGATTAAAGGCTCTTTTCCTATGTCAAAAGTTTTAGTTTTCGAGGGTAATAGCTACTTATGTTGGAAAAATGAAGATATAAGACTATTTTATGATTGTACAAGGTAAAGAAAGTGCTTAAAGGCTCATTTCCTATTTCAAAAGTTTTAGATTTCGAGGGTAATAGCTACGTATGTTGAAAAAATGAAGATATTAGACTATTTTATGATTGCACATGGTAAAGAAAGTGCTTAAAGGCTCTTTTCCTATGTCAAAAGTTTTAGTTTTCGATGGTAATAGCTACGTATGTTGAAAAAATGAAGATATTAGACTATTTTATGATTGCACATGGTAAAGAATGTGATTAAAGGCTCTTTTCCTATGTCAAAAGTTTTAGTTTTCGAGGGTAATAGCTACGTATGTTGGAAAAATGAAGATATTAGACTATTTTATGATTGTACATGGTAAGAATGTGCTTAAAGGCTCTTTTCCTATTTCAAAAGTTTTAGTTTTCGAGGGTAATAGCTACGTATGTTGAAAAAATGAAGATATTAGACTATTTTATGATTGCAAATGGTAAAGAATGTGATTAAAGGCTCTTTTCCTATGTCAAAAGTTTTAGTTTTCGAAGGTAATAGCTACGTATTTTGAAAAAATGAAGATATTAGACTATTTTATGATTGCAAATGGTAAAGAATGTGATTAAAGGCTCTTTTCCTACGTCAAAAGTTTTAGTTTTCGAGGGTAATAGCTACGTATGTTGAAAAAATGAAGATATTAGACTATTTTATGATTGCACATGGTAAAGAATGTGATTAAAGGCTCTTTTCCTATTTCAAAAGTTTAAGTTTTCGAGGGTAATAGCTACGTATGTTGGAAAAAATGAAGATATTAGACAATTTTATGATTGCACATGGTAAAGAAAGTGCTTAAAGGCTCTTTTCCTATTTCAAAAGTTTTAGTTTTCGAGGGTAATAGCTA
>NC_088874.1:23062957-23115457 GCF_032884065.1 Artemia franciscana
AACTTTTCCCCTGCCTAAAATTGTTTATTGTTTAGGGATTAAAATTCTCATTGTGCAAGATTAAACTAAAATCGATCTTGTTCGTCACGACTATGCTAGCAATTCATACTTCTGATAAAGTTTTGTTCAGATCAAACTATCTCTTCTGGTACAGGCGCTGATTATAAGATCCTGTAAAACCCCTCTCACCTCCCCTAATCTATTATTCTGATTGCTCTTTTCGTTTTCGTTCTGTGTCCAAGCTTTGTAGTATCGGATAAAGCCAGACTAAGGTCAAGTACAAATAGCATGATTATAGAATACACTTTAATACTATATATAAATAAATTCGTGAACAATAACTATTAAAAAAACTATTGAAAAGGTCCACAATAAAAAAGAACTGAAAGTATATTCTTTTTTGACTCAAAGAATTTTTTTGAAAAATTTTGTCAAAATATTACCCTAATTAGAAAATATTTAACCTCAAGTAGACCTAGAATTCTTTAAAGTGGCCAAACAAATCTTCAGTTTGAGACACTCCTACTTCTTAAGTAGGCTTTTGATGCTACCCTAAGGACAGGACGCAAGTTAACACTCCCAAAGAGAAAATTTACTATTTCTAATCCAAAAATCTCTAACGGCCTTCAGGTCAAATTTTTATTTAGTATCTACCGTGTGTAGGTGAGCTAGTTTGCCCTTTGGGACACTTCTCTTTTTTTTTACTACAAATTCTTTCGAGCTTATGCAAAACGGAAGGCTATTGGCCAGTAGCTACAACCAACAAGTAAAGTCAAAATGCAGTAGAATTCTTGTCCAAATGTCACCTTTACTAACTTTTGCCATATTACAACTATTAGAGTATCTTGCCCTCCAGTACCCGCTCAATTCTACGGATTGATGGGTTCAAAATCGCCATTCTATGGGAATGAAAATCTTGTATTCCTTGTAAACCTGATGTTCGAAAGTGGGGTGAAGCACCCCCTAAAAATCAAAGAACCTTTATAAAAACCAATCAACCATATTCAGCGTATCAGAGAACTCTATTGTAAAGGTTTCAAGCTCCTGTCTGCAAAATTGTGGAATTTGGTAGTTTCTGCCAGAAGAAAGATCACACATGCATGTCTATTTGTTTCTTCCATAGGGATGATGACATTGAACCATTTGTCCTACAATACCGGGGAAGGGATTATTTGAACGGAAATCAAAAGTTCTAGTGCTATTTTTAAGTCACCAAAAATATTTAAGGGAAGCTAGTCCCCTCCTATGCACCTCCCCCCAAAAAATAGTCAAATCAAGGTTTTAAAATAGCCATTTTTTCAGCATAGTTGGAAGATCCAAAAAACCATGCCTTAGAAAGTAACATGATCCTTACAGCTCCAGGGGGAAGATTCTTAAGTTGTACCTTTGCCCATTGTTTACGTGTAGTACTTGTTATTGGGAAGTTCGAATACATTTTTTGGATAGAAGAGGAGTGATGAACTCTCTGCTGGCTGATTTTCTATGGAGTAGAAAAAGAACAAAGTAGCCGGGGGCTTAACTTTTCAGGAAAATTTTACTCTGGGGGAATATGCCAGAGTTCCTATACAAAATTCTTTTTATTTGCTTTACTTTCTTTTTGCCGACTCAATTTTACGTTTGAAGATGTAAGGTGTAAGTGTCCGGGGTCAGTTTTAACCAAGATTGAATTGTCTAAATGATTTTTCTCTGAGGGGAGAGGTGCATTTCTCCGTTGAGGTGGAACCGAATTACTCAGTATTATTTAAAAACCATCAAGAATTTAATTTAAAAAACCAACAATTCTTTTCAACTGAATGCAAGTAGAAACATTCAACCTTAAAACAAAAAGAATTTATTACGTATATGAAGAGGGTAACCCCACCCTCTACACCTCGCTCTTTACGCTAGTGTTTGAATTGTGTCCCGCTTCTTTAGTAATGACTTCTGAAACACAAGAGTCGTTTAATTAAAACAATAAGAATATTTTCTTTTAGTGCTAAAGAACTTTAGTGTGAAAGATGGAGTGTTGAGGAAAAGGAAACCCCCTTCACATATCGAAAAGAGCTCTAAGTTTTGAAATTAGCCCATATTTCTTACACAAAATATTTCTTATTCAATTTACTGCAGATCAAGAGATCATCAGTTCAGATTTGGTTGTCCCCGATTTTAGTCAGAGGTGAACTGAAAACTTATGACTTTGACATTGACTTTTAAACATATATTAATTAAAAATTGTATCAAACAGTTATAAAAACAATTTATCGAACAGTTAAATGTATTTTTGTATTATTTGAAAAACGATCAAAATGAAAATTCAAAAAAACATGTTCGTTTTAACCGAAAGTAAGAAGCAACATTAGAACTTAAAATAAATAGAAATTATTCAGTATATAAAAAGGGCTGTCCTCTCCTTAATGACTCGCTCTTTACGGGGCTAGTCACCCTCTTATCACTTTTGACGTTTAAAAAGAGTACTAGGCCTTTTAATTTTCGAGGGCAGTGAGGAAGCAGGGGTGTCATATCAAAAAACGTAATTACTTAACCTTTTAAATATAAGTAACAAATTGGCGATTTCATAATTTGGTTGGATGTGTTTGAGGGAATGATGGGTCTGGGGAAGATGTTCGTCCTCTGACCACTTTCACCTATTAGAAAGGGCACTTTAACCTGTGTTTTCCAATCCAATAAGTGCCTTCAGAAGTTTTTATGACCACTTTTTCCATAAAAAACCTTATATGTCCAGGGGGCATAACTTATAGCCCTTGCCCCGAGGGTTGTGGGGGCAGGATTATCATCTTCAAATATATAATTATCGGACCTTTCAACTACGCTGAACAAAATGGCTATCATAAAATTTTGATTGGATATATTTGGGGAAGTGATAAGCGTGGAGGGAGGATTGCCCTCTAATCACTTACAAATATTAAAAAGGGCAGTAGAACTTGCAATTTCCAATCGAATGAACCTCTTTCAAATTTTCTACGACAACTCCTTTTATACGAAGTTCCCTTGTCTAAAAAAACATTGTGTCTACATCGCTCTTTTTACTTAGGTAGCGCTATTACGCTGCCTATGATCAGAACAAAAGTCTGTTTTGAAGCCGGGAATCAAAGATTATATCAGAGCAGAAGAAAGAGTAAATTTTCCTTCGTTTTGTTTGAACTAGTCATTGTTCTTATCTAATTAATACTTAATATGTTTAATATACGTTGTAACATATAATTTTTAATGTTTAATCGATTTATTCAAAAACTCTGGTCACAGAAATTGGTGGACAGGCTTAATGCGACAAAAGCCCCGTTTGTCGCATTTCTTAGGAAGAAAAAGCACTTTTTGGCTCTCTATGGCACGTTGACGACGGTGTCAGTCGGCAACGTAAAACATTGAACGTGTCCGAAAGCTCAAGTATGCAGAATTAATTTCGCATCCGTCTGGAATTCTTCGAAGAATTCTCAGTCCGGACTAGAATTTCATCTGTAATTATCGCAGGGTTATGACGTCAAAAAACCCTACGAAAGATTCTACGAAATTGCAGCATTTATCTGAGGTTTTTCAGAAGAAACTAAAGAAAGATAGTGGCGATCCATATCCAAAGCCTAAGGAAGACCAGGGCATAAGGAAGAAAGATCTGTTTCCAGAGAGATTTCAAATTTCAGAAATGTGTAATAAAAAAACTTCTAATGTAAGTGGCTAAGAATATCTCAGTTAAAAAAATAATCATTTGTGATTAGCAGCTTTAAGATTTTTATCATTAAGGATGTAGATCTTCACCTTGCTCATTGATCATAGAGCTTTAATTTTATGTTAACTGCTAAATACAATGATCATTGACTTTTTGGTTTGTTATTCTTGAAGCAAAAAAAAATTAAGCTGTTTTAAACAAAGAGAAAACATAAAATTTCTCATGCCCTGCTAAAGGTTATCTCTAAGCAGTGATAGCTTATCAGCAGTTGTTGATAGTTGTTTAATAAAGTGATTGTTAATATTCTAGTTGAGTGACTTCTTGTTATCTCACAGAGGGGTAAGGCTAGGAAAATGAAACTTTCAGGGGTGGGTCTACAGGCTAAAGTATATCCTGGGAAGGAATTCTAGAATACCCACCTCCACTCCTCCCTCTAGAGAGCCCTGAAATTCGCCTACATGACAGGCTTGACAGTTTTAACAGGTTTGTCAAAATTGAAATTTTGACAAAACAACATTTTATCTTAATTTTTAGTTACCAGTTGCTTTTTCTCTGCCTTTAGTTCTTAAAATGCAATTCCTGTTATGAGTAGAATTCTGAGCCATATCAATGTTTTTTTTTCCAAAATTTAGGAAATGTATTGGCATATCTTTAAAACCTTATAATTTGGATTGAGTAAAAATGTGAAGCTGAAAACAATTTTGTTGTCTTCATTCAAGCAGAAGATCTATTTTGCAGTATTTCACTTTTATAACACATATTCTGAAGGTTATCAAAGGTCAGGGCCCTCTAGAGAGAGAAGGAATAGAGGTAGGCACTTCAAAATACCTTCCCAGGACATACTTTAGCCTGTAGATGCATCCCTGGAAGTTTCATTTTCCTAACATAACCCCTTTTTGAGATAGCAAGAAGTCAATCAACTAGAATTTTACCAAGTGATTTTCTTTCAATTTAAATTGATCTGCCCTAAATAGGGTGATAATCCTGTCTTCAAGCAATCATCACATTAAAGCTGCAAACCCATTGTCAACATCACAATGCAATTAAGCTGAAATAGCAGTATAGTTAACTAAGTATCAGTGCAGTATTAGCATTTTAACCATGGTCTAGCTCCTTTAGAATTATGTTTGAGTAACCTGATGTGAGCTACCTCTTCTAATCAAGATAGGGCTTTAAACTAATTTCCCAGGGATCAAAAATATGATAGCTTTTCCTTTAACTACATATCTTTAACTATATTGTGTATCAGACACAAATTTATTTTTAAGCTTTTTGGTCTAAAGGATTTTTTTTAAACTTGGTCAAATATCAGAGACAGCACCTTACCTATGCTTGAAATTATACTAAACAAAACTGATAAATTCTAGTAGGATCCAATTTGGTGATATTTTGCTATGTACATTTATTCCATCTTTCATTTAAATTTGATACTCCTTTCACTAACTTCAGCAAATCAACAAAAAATTCTACTTTTTGTTTATAGAACCCCCTTCTCTTTCCCTATTTGACCTAAGGTGAGTGAAAAAAACTTTAAAAGCCTTAGCCTTTTTGACTTAGGGTCATAGTCTCAGAATCTCAATCAAACAAATGGATGGACAAATAGATATATCAATGTGTGTTATCTATAGCTAACACATTTGATCCCAGAAAAGATTTAAGAAATCTTATCATTGACACATCAAATTTAGCATGCTGTTGAACCTGATATTTGCCTTGTAGTGTCCTTTTTCAAATAATAATTATCAAAAATAAAAAAAGTCCTTTATTTTTGCTGTTTAAGATGTTTGTGATTTTACAGAATGTTATATTTGAGTGTGGGTGTGTGCTAGGATTAACAATGCTTATGACAGCAAAGGTCCTTCCATTTGTGGCACCACAGAGTGTTGAATCCCTGACCCTGAACTCCTGAGTCAACTGTCATATTTGACATATGTGAAAAAATGTATAATTTTTTTTTGGCTCCTAAAAGTGTGATTGAAAATAGTCAGTGCTTTGGGGTGTGAATCCCCTTATTTGTCCTGTTGGAAGGAGGCAACTGTACTTGCAATTTTCATAGTTTCTTGTTAATCTTATAATCTCAATTTTTGCAATTTCCTTGTTTCTTTACCACTTTAATGGTATTCTATGAACCTGTTATTGTTCTTTGTAATATGCCTTTACTGTATTTGGGATATACCTGTAGACTTCTCTTTGATACTCTACAATAGCATCCTTATTTAGATCAGGTTGCATGTAGCTTTTTCTAAATGTTGTCAAGTCTCTTATGCCTGATGCTTTCCCCACTGTTTTTATTTGGTAAAAAAAAAAAAAAAAAAAATCCAAAGAAAGTTCCCATTGAGAAGAGCCAAAAAGTAAGATTGAATTTGCCAAAGCTTGAAGGTTTGCCCCTTCAGTTTGTTTAAAAAAAAAACAGATTCATAATTGAAGCTTTGTTCATTTCAATCTTAAGAGTGACCTACATTTGTGACAATTCATTAAATTGCTTTAAAGGGATACTTTTATTTATTTATTGGTCTTGTTTGAATTCTAAATGATTGTTTTTTAATCTTTAAATTGATTTGTACTTATGTTTAATAAGTTTAAAAGAAAGCTTATAAGGCCAAGTCAGTAGGCTAGTAAAGGACCAGGTGTTCCTTTAGCCAGGAAGTACAATAGGAAGCTAGGGGCCAGCCATCCTATGCTTTCGCATACCCTTCCTGCTTTCTGCTCTACATTTCTTTAGGTAACCTTTTAAAGTTGGGCCAATTCTAGCCAAGCTGATAGAGTCACATCACTGATCCCTGTCTAAAACCAAATAAACTGGTAATGCCAGGAATTAAACCTGTGCCCTTTGGACAAGGATTCTCAAGCTAGAGAGCCAGCCACTTAGGAAAGAACACAAATGTGACCACAGAACAACAATTGTTTGAAAAAAGAAAATATTGAAAAAAACTCAAGCCATAGTTGCTGCCCATAAACAATATGCATTTTATTTAGACAAAGTAAATTTAAGACAAATATCAACAAAACTCCATCAGGAATCGTATTTGCTTAAGATACAATAAGCAATATGAAAGCTTAGTTTTGTGATATTCCAGTCTTGAAATAATGCAAAATAAGAAAAATTATATTTCCTATTTGTTTTCCATAAGCTCATTTGAGACTGCAATATACCCATGGTGCACTTTTAAACTCTCTGGAATGCTTTTAACAGAAAGAATTGTAAAGACAATTGTTCTGATCAGCAAGAAAAATATTAACATAACTCTCTAAACTTGGCACTTTTTAAGACAACTTTTTAGCAAAGCAAATGCAAAATATAAGAATTCAGCTAAAAGTTGGTGAAATACTTGACAGATCTTATTGGTCTAAATAATCAATGCCTATAAAAACAACAGCTTTTTATTCTGAATTCTTTGTGTTTCTGATTCTTAACAGCAGCTTGGCAATGGACAATCTCAGTTCTATTAGCCTACTAGATATGGTCTAGATGGTTATGGAGACATTTACATTTTATTTTCTCTAGAGGTATATTTAGCGCATAAGTGGATACGCACGGATGTACACCATTTGACTAATGGAAAAGAATAGCATGTAAGCCTATATAAAAAGGTACTATCCAATCTCCCTATAAATACAAATATTTTTGCCATCTAGTTGGATAATTTGGCAAATTCAATAGCAATACTCAAATTTGTCAACTAGTTCACAAGAAAATTTGCCCCAGAAAACTATTCCTTTTCTAACTAGTTGACAAGTAATTTTTCCCCAGAAACACTGTCTTTCCAACTAGCTAGAGACAAACATTGCCACAGAAACACTTTTATTAACCATCTAGTTGGCAAGTACCTTTTCCCCAGAAATTTTTTTATTAACCACCTAGCTGATGAAAAACTTTGACCCAAAAAAATATTTCCTTTTCCAACTAGTTGAAAAAAGTTGTTACCCCAGAAACAATTCTGTTAACCATCTAGTTTGCAAACAACAATGCCACAGAAACTCTTCTGTTAACCATCTAGTTGGCAAGTTACTTAACTGGTCCCAAAAGTGAGATTGAATTTTTCAAAGCTTGGAGGTTTATTCCTCCTATCTGTTAAAAGAAACAGATGCATAATTGAAATTTTGATCTTTTCTGTCTTGCATTTTATTAGCATAAATGCTATATGTTGCTTTATTCATCGGTCTGTTTCTTTTCTGTATGTAAGAAGGTTTTTGTCTCAGTTTTGATACTCTTTTTTTGACAAATTACCTATACTAGAAGCTCATTTTCAAGATTTTGACCTGCTTCAGGATCTCTGATTCTGAAGGTATGGTTAAAATTCTAGAAGCTATGAGGCTTACTCCTTTAAAAGTTGTAATTGAAACTTTTTCATTATTATCTAACCTTTAGTGGGTCTAAAGGTTTTTTCTGGTGAATTCAATGTTAAATGTCTGGATCACATTTTTTTATAAATTAATAATGGTAAAATATGCAAGATTGTAAAAGTTTTTAGTGACCACAATATATTTTACCCATTACTAAGTGCAGTTCTAAAATCTAGGGGGGTGTTTTTGTTTCTTAGATGGATGTCCCAAAATAGATAAATTCTAATGAAAAAAGACCTAAAGTATTTTTCAAATTCTGGGGGAATTCCCTCTCAATTGATGCCACTGTAGAACCCTAGATCCATCCCTAAAATAATAATTTAGCAAGCTCAACTAATTTTCAAGATAGAGAAAAGACCATCATTTAAAATTTTTACAAGCTTAGTTTAAAGTTCTACCCTTAATAATCAGCTTTGCTATAGGCCTATAATCCCAACAATAATCAAATTTGTCAACTAGTTGACAAAAAAAATTTACCCCAGAAAAATATTCACTTTCCAACTAGTTGGCAAGTAATTTCTCCCAGGCCACACTTACTTTCCAACTAGTTGGCAAGTAATTTCTTCCAGACAACATTTTCTTTCCAACTAGCTAGAAACAAACATTGCCCCAGAAACACTTCCATTAACCATCCAGTTGGCAAGTAACTTTTCCCCAGAAAAAATTTTAGTAACCAACTAGTTGATGAAAAACTTTGCCTTACTCGGAAGCCTACTTGGATACAACCTTTTCTGCAGAAAAACAACTTTCCACTTGTAAATTTCCATCTGGTGTAGTTTATTTTCTTTGTTGGTAAGTTACAATAGGTAGCGCTAGGAGTAAGATCCACCTCTGCCGTTTTTCGGTTAAAGAAAAGTCAAACATCCGGCGCCATTAAACTTGTTGAAGAAAAGTTTTCGTATTTCGCGCAAAATACATTCTGCAATAGTCGACATTGAGAAGCCTCTGAATGTAAGGTAAGTACAGTAATTTTTTGAAATGATGTGCTTTTCCTGTTAAGCTAAAATAGCGTGCATTTTGTCGGAAAACGTAGTTGTAAGAGCCCTGAGCCTGTCAAAACCGTAAAGGCTCTTAAGACCCCAGAAAACTGTTAAAAAAAACAACCATCCCTCCTCTAAAAAAAAAAAAAAAATCCCGGGTAAGGGTCTGCATATTGTTAAATTTCCAGGAAAGTTTTTTTTTTTAATATATCAGACAGTTCGTGGTAACGACCTGCCTCAATAGTAACCGAAACTAAAAAAAACGAAATTTCGATACCAATAGTTATATCAAAAAAATTGCATTTTAATGGTAATTTCAAATATATAAGTTTTATCAGGTTTAGTCTTACCCATCAAAAGTTACGAGCCTGAGAAAATTTGTCTTATTTTAGAAAATAGGAGAAAACCCCCCTAAAAGTCATGGAATCTTCACAAACATCACACCATCAGATTCAGCGTATCAAAGAACCCTACTTTAGAAGTTTCAAATTCCTATCTTTACAAATGTATTCTAGCATTATTAAAAAAAAAATAAAAAAAAATTAAACTGGAAGTAAGTTGCAGAATTAAAACTTAAAACGAACAAAAATATGATGTATATAAGGGGGTTTGTGTCCTCTGCAATACCTTGCTCTTTACGCTAAAATATTCTTACTAATTTCATCTATTTATTCTACGGCCTTTGTGATTCGGGGGCTATTCTTAAATAATTGGGACAAAATTCAAGCCTTAGTGTAAAGAGCGAGGTATTGACGAGGGGAAAACCCCCTCATATACGTAATGTATACAAATATAGAAGTTCGTTACGTAAGTTAATGCGCAAGTTACGTATATTTATTACTAATAAAAACAGTTTTAAAACAAGTGAAAAGTTCTAGTTGCATTTTTAAGTTACCGAAAATTGAAGGGCAGCTAGGCCTCCTTCCCCAGCTCTTTTTTTATCAAAATCGTCCGATCAAAACTATGAGAAAGCCATTTAGCCAAAAAAAATTAATATGCAAATTTCGTTTTGATTATTCATATGCGAAATGTCAAAATCAAAACATGCATTGATTCAAAAACGTTCAGAAATTAAATTTAAAACAAAAACAAAATTTTTTAACTGCAAGTAAGGAACGACATTAAGACTTAAAACGAACAGGACTTATTCCGTAGATGAAAGGGGTTGTCCCCTCCTAAACGCCCCGCTCTTGACACTAAAGTTTTTTTATTGTTTCAAAAAATAGAGTTGTGAGAAAAGGTCAAACTTTGGAGTAAAGAGCGGGGCGTTTAGGAAGGGACAACTCCTAGCATCTACGGAATAATTTCTGTTTGTTTTAAGTTTTAATGTCACTCCTTACTTGCAGTTAAAAAGAAACTTGTTTTTTTTTTATTATCTGCAAAGGTAGCAAGGAAAAGCAATATTTTGCTCATTAGCTCCTCTCCTGTTGGATATTAAGCTTTGCAAGACGCAGCTAGATCAAATTCAGATCAAATTTCTCATGAGGCACGATAATTGGATAATTGATGCTGTTTGAAGATTTTTCTTCTGGTTTTTCTAATTGGTATTTTCTAATAGATTTTCTAACTGGTGCTGACTTGTATTTTTATACCTTGACTTTCAGAAATTTACTTTATCACGGCTTCAAGTTTTTTGTTAGATTTCCAACATCATTTTTTGGTAAGTCAGCAAAGTGTGAAATATGAAATTCTTACATTGGAATTTCAAAACAATTGATTGGACTTTCAAAATTGGGTATTGGAAAGTCAACAGAACATGTTATATTAAACTGTTTGGCAGGATTTTGAACATTTATGGTTGAAAATCAAACAAAAGATTGAAGATTATATTCACTTGCTGGATTTGAGACATTTGTTGTTGAACAGGCAACAAAAAATTGGAGATTACACTCACCTGTTTTATTTTCTTTTTTTTTAATCCAACCAATCGTTAAAGATCCCAATCATTTGATTGATTTTAAAATTCTGTTGAAAATTCAACAAGAAAATTTGATCTTTTTTAAGCGTTTGAAATTTCAACGCATTTTTTATTTTATTTTTTTTTTTTTACAGTTTGCCCCAACATAGGATGCAATTTGAACTTTCATCTACAAGAAGAGACTGTGCTACAGCTTTCTGCCTGCCCTCTTACCTAATATGTTCGTAACTGCTATACCAGAGGGGTTGAACGGAGAAGTACCATCAGTGCTAGCAGATTCCAGTTTATCTAGTCCTATTCCAGCAAGTTTATTAAGCCCTGAAAGTAAATATACACCAGTGGCAGACATTTTGAATAGTAGGAATGTGGAAAAACATTTTAGTGCTTTAGTTGAGCCTGTGCATGTGCAGACACAGTTCTTGGGTATTGATGTTCCTGATATTGTTGATAGGCTGGATAGTAGCATTCAAGCTGATATTTTTGCGATCTGTGATCAGTGAAGGAAAAACAAAGATAAAAAACAACTGAATATTTACTATTATCTTGAAGTCGTTTAAAAGAAAAATCTCAATTTTTGAAAAATCAACGGACACTTAGCACTAATCATCCCGTTGATAATTTACCCCGTGCACTGACATTTTCTGTGTGAGAATAACTTCTCATTTAGTATAGCTTTTATTTCAGGTCGAAGCTGTGGGTCCTACAGCCTCTACCAAGTTGATGTGATGTGAAATGACATTTGTGAAGTAAGTGCCCTCGCTTAATCTAGGCGGGTTTGTATTGTGACGATTCTCAGTCTTGAAGACGGGAATGTTTTCTCCTTTTCATTTTTTTTTCTATGCATTGTTGTTTATGTAGAAAGGATTGTTTCGTTCTTTCCAGTGTTTTTTTGTTTTTGTTTGTATTGCAGTGTTAGTACCATGGCTTTCAGCTTGAAAGTGCCCTGTTTTGCTAAGCCCAGATCAAGTCTGGAAGTACCAAAAGAATTGTTGATCGACTCCGTTCCACCTTCAGAAATAGTAATTGGGGGTGGGAGGGCTTGTGAGGTTTCTGTGGTTCATTTTGGCGGACAAAAAGTAGCCTTAAAAAAATATATAGGAATCCGCGGTAATGCCGAATACGAGTCAGTTATTTTAAAGGAAGCTGCTGCCATTTATAAAACACGCCATGAAAACGTTGTTGGGATTAGGTTTGTCTGTTTGAAGGAGATGACCCTCGGCCTCGAATACTGCGAGAAAGTTTTGACGGATGAAGATGGGAATCCACATTCTTTTAACAATGCCAGGCAAATTCTTGGTTTCCTGTCCGTCTTGAGTAGTGAAGTGAGCAGGGAAATCGCTCCTGTCTTATTTAGTTCAATGGCTTGTCAGGTTTCAGAGGGCTTAAGGTATCTTCACTCGATAAAGATCATCCATGCTGACCTCAAATCGGCTAACGTTTTGGTCACTGAAAAAAGGGGACACGACGACTCTTGGCTCTTTAAATTAGCAGATTTTGGAGAAAGCCGATTATCACTTGTGACATCAGTCGTTACTTCAACTACTCAAGATCAGTCTCAGCAAAATCGGGGTGGGACAATATGTTTTATGAGCCCAGAAAGATGCGACAACAAACGTCCTACCTTTGCTTGTGACCTGTTTTCTTTTGGAATGTTTCTATATGAGCTACATGATTTTACGATCAAGTTTCCCTTCGAAAAGGATGGTTTTCCTGTTGACGTGATAGTCAATAAAATTAGGAGTGGGGTGTTGCCCTGTCATGAAGATATGTCAAGTCTCCTAAAAGAAGTTTTTCTGAAATGTTGCGCGTTTGAGCCGAAAGCTCGTCCCACTGTCTTCGAACTTTGCAAAATGTTGACTGAACTTGCCCCTGAAGCTTTCATGCAGCCAGATCGTGCTCTCAATTCCACAATTCAATTTCCAATACTCAATTCCAATAATGATTCCTATCAAGAGAATTTTTCTGTGTCAGATCTACCATTGACTGACCTTAGTCAACCTGTTTCTCACTCCGAATTTTCCAGTTCCGGTCTACCTGACTCTCATCTATTGGTTTCAGAAGTTATGGTGCCTGCTACGGAACCGTCTCAAATGATCTTGGATGCTGTCGCTGGCTGTGCACTTTGAAATTTTGGCATCACGCAGCTGAAAGATTTTCAGATTCGTAGTATTACTAACATTCTAAAAAAAGAAGATGCTTTAGTTGTTTCAGGCACTGGAAGTGGAAAGTCGATTTGCTATCAAATTCCATCTGTTATGGAATCAGGTATTACTCTTTTGGTTGTTCCAACCATAGCACTGCGCAAGGATCAAAGTGATTTTTTACTTTCACGTGGTATCGATTCCTTTGTTGTTGGTGAAAAAATTGCTCCTGTCGAATACGACCAACAAGTGACCGCCATTTCAGATTTGTCTGAAAATAAACCTGTGATTTTAGTAGGTACTCCAGAAAGTTTTATGGGCCGGGAAGGATCGTTAGGGATCGTTCGGAGGCAAAGATCTCTTTTAGACAGACGGTTGAAATTTGTAGTCTTTGACGAGTGCCATCTACTCTACGAATGGTGTGGCTTTAGAAGTTCCTTTTTGGAACTGAAGAGCTTGAGAAGTTTTTTCCCTCGCGCAACTTTCCTTGCATTGACAGCAACTCTGCTGCCCAAAGACGAAAAACTGATTAGAGAGGAGTTTCTTCACAACCCTTGTGTAGTTCGAATGTCTGTTGATAGGCCAAATGTAAGGCTGGAGATTTCGCATTACAGCCCACCTTCAGGTTTGGAAGGTATTGTGGATTGGGTTGAAAGTTGGTCTGAAGCTGCCAAGAGGATCATTGGAACAGTTAATGGACAGCTAGCCATAGTATATTTCTCGTATGCGCGGGAGGCCAATGCTGCATGTTCGGCCATTTCCAGTTTAGGAGTCAAGGCTGCGGCCTTGATGAAGTTTTTCATCAACTAGTTGGTTACTAAAATTTTTTCTGGGGAAAAGTTACTAGCCAACTGGATGGTTAATGGAAGTGTTTCTGGGGCAATGTTTGTTTCTAGCTAGTTGGAAAGAAAATGTTGTCTGGAAGAAATTACTTGCCAACTAGTTGGAAAGTAAGTGTGGCCTGGGAGAAATTACTTGCCAACTAGTTGGAAAGTGAATATTTTTCTGGGGTAAATTTTTTTTGTCAACTAGTTGACAAATTTGATTATTGTTGGGATTATAGGCCTATAGCAAAGCTGATTATTAAGGGTAGAACTTTAAACTAAGCTTGTAAAAATTTTAAATGATGGTCTTTTTTCTATCTTGAAAATTAGTTGAGCTTGCTAAATTATTATTTTAGGGATGGATCTAGGGTTCTACAGTGGCATCAATTGAGAGGGAATTCCCCCAGAATTTGAAAAATACTTTAGGTCTTTTTTCATTAGAATTTATCTATTTTGGGACATCCATCTAAGAAACAAAAACACCCCCCTAGATTTTAGAACTGCACTTAGTAATGGGTAAAATATATTGTGGTCACTAAAAACTTTTACAATCTTGCATATTTTACCATTATTAATTTATAAAAAAAATGTGATCCAGACATTTAACATTGAATTCACCAAAAAAAAACCTTTAGACCCACTAAAGGTTAGATAATAATGAAAAAGTTTCAATTACAACTTTTAAAGGAGTAAGCCTCATAGCTTCTAGAATTTTAACCATACCTTCAGAATCAGAGATCCTGAAGCAGGTCAAAATCTTGAAAATGAGCTTCTAGTATAGGTAATTTGCCAAAAAAAGAGTATCAAAACTGAGACAAAAACCTTCTTACATACAGAAAAGAAACAGACCGATGAATAAAGCAACATATATAATTTATGCTAATAAAATGCAAGACAGAAAAGATCAAAATTTCAATTATGCATCTGTTTCTTTTAACAGATAGGAGGAATAAACCTCCAAGCTTTGAAAAATTCAATCTCACTTTTGGGACCAGTTAAGTAACTTGCCAACTAGATGGTTAACAGAAGAGTTTCTGTGGCATTGTTGTTTGCAAACTAGATGGTTAACAGAATTGTTTCTGGGGTAACAACTTTTTTCAACTAGTTGGAAAAGGAAATATTTTTTTGGGTCAAAGTTTTTCATCAGCTAGGTGGTTAATAAAAAAATTTCTGGGGAAAAGGTACTTGCCAACTAGATGGTTAATAAAAGTGTTTCTGTGGCAATGTTTGTCTCTAGCTAGTTGGAAAGACAGTGTTTCTGGGGAAAAATTACTTGTCAACTAGTTAGAAAAGGAATAGTTTTCTGGGGCAAATTTTCTTGTGAACTAGTTGACAAATTTGAGTATTGCTATTGAATTTGCCAAATTATCCAACTAGATGGCAAAAATATTTGTATTTATAGGGAGATTGGATAGTACCTTTTTATATAGGCTTACATGCTATTCTTTTCCATTAGTCAAATGGTGTACATCCGTGCGTATCCACTTATGCGCTAAATATACCTCTAGAGAAAATAAAATGTAAATGTCTCCATAACCATCTAGACCATATCTAGTAGGCTAATAGAACTGAGATTGTCCATTGCCAAGCTGCTGTTAAGAATCAGAAACACATAGAATTCAGAATAAAAAGCTGTTGTTTTTATAGGCATTGATTATTTAGACCAAAATAAGATCTGTCAAGTACTCACCAACTTTTAGCTGAATTCTTATATTTTGCATTTGCTTTGCTAAAAAGTTGTCTTAAAAAGTGCCAAGTTTAGAGAGTTATGTTAATATTTTTCTTGCTGATCAGAACAATTGTCTTTACAATTCTTTCTGTTAAAAGCATTCCAGAGAGTTTAAAAGTGCACCATGGGTATATTGCAGTCTCAAATGAGCTTATGGAAAACAAATAGGAAATATAATTTTTCTTATTTTGCATTATTTCAAGACTGGAATATCACAAAACTAAGCTTTCATATTGCTTATTGGATCTTAAGCAAATACGATTCCTGATGGAGTTTTGTTGATATTTGTCTTAAATTTACTTTGTCTAAATAAAATGCATATTGTTTATGGGCAGCAACTATGGCTTGAGTTTTTTTCAATATTTTCTTTTTTCAAACAATTGTTGTTCTGTGGTCACATTTGTGTTCTTTCCTAAGTGGCTGGCTCTCTAGCTTGAGAATCCTTGTCCAAAGGGCACAGGTTTAATTCCTGGCATTACCAGTTTATTTGGTTTTAGACAGGGATCAGTGATGTGACTCTATCAGCTTGGCTAGAATTGGCCCAACTTTAAAAGGTTACCTAAAGAAATGTAGAGCAGAAAGCAGGAAGGGTATGCGAAAGCATAGGATGGCTGGCCCCTAGCTTCCTATTGTACTTCCTGGCTAAAGGAACACCTGGTCCTTTACTAGCCTACTGACTTGGCCTTATAAGCTTTCTTTTAAACTTATTAAACATAAGTACAAATCAATTTAAAGATTAAAAAACAATCATTTAGAATTCAAACAAGACCAATAAATAAATAAAAGTATCCCTTTAAAGCAATTTAATGAATTGTCACAAATGTAGGTCACTCTTAAGATTGAAATGAACAAAGCTTCAATTATGAATCTGTTTTTTTTTTAAACAAACTGAAGGGGCAAACCTTCAAGCTTTGGCAAATTCAATCTTACTTTTTGGCTCTTCTCAATGGGAACTTTCTTTGGATTTTTTTTTTTTTTTTTTTTACCAAATAAAAACAGTGGGGAAAGCATCAGGCATAAGAGACTTGACAACATTTAGAAAAAGCTACATGCAACCTGATCTAAATAAGGATGCTATTGTGTAACATATAGACCAGCCCCCCCCCCTCTATAAAATTCAGAACCAAATCCCTCATTCACATCCCCTTAGGAATCCTCAAATATAGGACCAAATCTCTCATCCATACTCTTCTAGGAACTCTTAAATTCAGGACTAAATTTCTCAGTCACACCCCTTTAGTAAATTTCAATTTGAAAAAGGTTTGAATAAAATCATTTAGAATTTAACAGTTGCTAAATTTAACAAGTCTGCATAATCCTACGCAGTTAGACTACGTGCATTTAGATAAGTGAAAGGTTACTTAACAAGTCAAGTAACCAGTTATTCTGACCCCTGAGTTTTTCAACAGTCTGCATAGCCCAACGCGGTTGGACTATGTGCATTTAGATAAATTAAATGTTACTCAACAAGTTAAGTAACCAGTTATTCTGACCTATGGGTTTTTCTCAAAACCAAAAGAGAAATCCTTGCCAGCTTTTGGATGCGAGACTAGTCACATGATTAAATATTACCAATAGTAGTGGAGGTCAACTTCCGCAGGTCACCAAGCCTGTCCGGCAAGTGCGCGCGTTGGATATATGAGCCCAACACAAGGGCGAATAGTTAGTCTTAAGAAAGGATTTGAATTGTCAAGATCAATTTTGCTCATGTTCACCTTTTCATGCAATAAGTCATTGAAGCTGTTTTGTCAATAGTTGTATATTGTAAGTAAATAAACCTTATTGTATTTAATCATCTTTTGTCTATGTATTAGGGCATCAGGTACAGTTCCTCTAGCTTTCAGGTACGGTCCCAAGGGAATCTATGTTTGTTTCAGGAGACCTCAAACAACACTGAGATGTTTCTGTCTCCCAGGTTACCGGGGATTATATATGAAGCCTTTTTATTTTATTAATAATTTAGCTCCCATATCCACATTAAGCTATTAAGACTTAGAAGTCCCAAGCAACTCAACGCAAAACCCCCTTTAAGATAAAATCATCAAAACAAGCTCATTATTTAAATAAACCACCCCGTAACATATGGCGCGGTCGGGTAAAGAAAGCAGCAAAAGGAACTGAAAGTACCTACGCAATAAATGCCTACTAACATAGACAAGTATGATTATCTACATTTTAATTTTGATTTTTAAGTGCAGTGCAATTTTACCTAGCTTTTTGAATTTTTAGGTGCAGTGCAATTTTATTTCTATTTTTGCATTTTTTTTTATATATAGGTATACCCCATTCAAAAAATACCAAATCTTTAAAAATTGAAATAAAACAGTAATAAAATTAAAAATTTTTTTTTGAGATTATTTTATACCGCATACTAAAACTACAATAAATATGGACCAGGAACAAGATGAAATATTAAAAGCGCAACAAATTATTGCAACTTCGGTGGAAATTGCAAAATCATTACCAGAATATGAAGGAGATACGGACGTTGATCAATTCAACATCCATTTAGGACAATTTGTGGAAATGACAAAAATTGACCTAAAAGTATTAAAAAACATGTTACTTTTAAGATTGAAAGGACAGGCGCTAACATTCCTAAAACAAATCGAAAACTCGATAGGTACAGAAGCAACCTCAACAATTAACTCAATAGAATTATTGCAACAGGCCTTCCAGAAAAGATTCATTGACACAAGTTCATTGAATAAACTAAAACATGGCCTAGTTACTTTCGAACAGACCCAAAACGTTCGTGAGTACTTGCATAAGGTTAGAATCGCAACAGAGGCGCGATACGGTCCAGGAGAAGGGGAATTATATGAAAAAATCATACTAAATGCATTTAAACAGGGACTAAACCCAAAGTTATACCGCCTTTTGATAGCTAAAAATATTGATAACCTAGAATTAGCGGTTCAGGAAATAGAAAGAGCCGTAGAAATTGATTCGATTGTCCTGCAGCATCAAAAACTGTCAATAAATGCTGTAGAAAACAAAGCCCCTGTAAAGTCGAGAGATTCCTTTCCGCGATTTTTCTCCCGAGAATCATCGCCCAAACCGGTTCAAAATCAAATGCGAACCACCACACCTCCAAGACAAGTACGTTTTGCCCCCAATAATCAATTAAGGGCACAAACTAACAATGAACCATTAAGGTGCTACACCTGTAGCCGATTAGGACACATCGCAAGAAATTGTTTTGCAAACAATAATAATCGACCAAACATTAGGGGAACGGGTAACCGTTTGTCCAGGGGGACAAACTATAGTGGGTACGCCCCAAGAGGTGATCGAGGAAACACCTTTGTAACAGGAGGTAATTATCCCACCCAAAGTCGAAATTTTCAACGCAATGCATATCAATATCGAGGAGGGTATCGTGGAAGAACAAATCAACCCAGTAATAGTTGGAACAGAAATACAAGAGAAAATTACATCAGCCGACGGCAACCATATAATAGCTCCATCTCAAGTAATAACCAAGGAACCCAAAACAGAACAAATGAAAGTTCTACATCTAACATCTGGGAGTCCCAGGGAAACGATATAAGCCCCCAAAATTCGTAGGACCAAAATTTGGTGGCAAGATAATTTATAGGTCCCCTCCAGTAATAATACCATTTTTAAGTGCAAATAATAATAATATGTTACCAGTATTTGAGAATTTCAACGCAGGGAATATTTATTTCTCAGCCCTTATAGATTCAGGAGCAACTGTAAATGTGATAAATTCATCAGTATTTAATAAATTACCAAACTATATTAAACGACGAATGAGCAATATCTGTCCCAATTTATCAAGTGTAACCGGACACGACCTGGATGTGAAAGGCACTGTGTATCTAGCCTTGCGCAAGGATAACAGAAATTTCTATACTCGATTTATAATTTGTAAGAATTTTCCATACGAAGCAATAATAGGCGCAAATTTTTTAAAATCAAATAAAATATTATTAGATGTAGCAAATTCAAAGTTTATCTACCCAACGGACACCATATCAATGATAAATAACATACAAGCAAACAAAGTAAGGGAAAATATAGGTAACATGAGAGAGTATAGAAACAAACAAATTCAAGAAATTTGTTATTTATGGAAAAAACTTGAAAAAATAGAAACTCCAGAAGAAAAACCAGCGGAGAATCTTCTAAATTCAATAAAAGAAGAAAATCACGAAAAATATTATGGATTTGTAGTGCGTAAAACAAAAATTCCCCCTAAATCAATGCAGAGGGTCCAAATATCACAAATGTTAGAACCAGTTAATGATAAAAATGAAATTTGGGTAGCATCACCGTCGGAAAATCTCCCGAAATATGTAGTTTGTGAAGAACAAATTATAAATTACGAAAAGGGAGAAGGTTACATTTGGGTAACGAACACCCACGAAAACGACCTAATTACCCTAAGTAAAGGTACATGTTTAGTAGAGATACAGGTAGTATCGGAATCCGACATTAATAATTGGAAAAATTTGGAAAAAAACTACGTGAATAATATTAATGTTTACGTTGATAGAGAATATCCACTGACGCGATCTCAATTCCTTGAGAAATTCGAACTAAGTCACATAACCGACGTGTCATTAAAACAAAAATTATGCGACTTATTATGGGAATACAGAGATGTCTTTTCGACATCTGAAGATGACATAGGACTTATCCCATTTTATGAACACGCAATACAAACCACGGGGCCACCAGTCGCAAAACAACCATACAGAATTCCTTATAAACATAAGGAATGGCTAATAAACAAAATACATGAACTCGAAAAAAATCAAATCATAAGGTCAAGCATAAGCCCATACTCTGCCCCCGTTATTTTAGTCCCGAAAAAGAATAATGATCTTAGACTAGTGGTAGATTATAGAGCTTTAAATAAACAAGTAGTAAGTGACAAATTTCCCCTACCTAGAATAGACGAAATTCTAGATTCAATATCAAATAAAAATAAAATATTTACTTCCCTAGATTTGACACAAGGGTATCATCAAGTAAAAATAGCTGAGGGCGATGTTTTTAAATCAGCTTTTTCAACAACAGAATGTGGTTCTTATGAATACTTAAGAGTACCATTTGGACTAAAAACTAGTTCGAGTGCATTGTGTAGACCCCTCCTTCATTTACTAAGAGGCCTAAATAACATAATTCATTTTGTTGATGACGTCATAGCTATGGACAAAGACGCGTAGGACCATTTAGAGACACTAGCAAAAGTGTTTGGGAAATTTAGAGAAGGCAATTTAAAATGTAGACCAGAAAAAGTAAATCTTTTTCAAACAAAACTAAAATTTTTAG
Organism: Artemia franciscana; assembly: GCF_032884065.1. NCBI lineage: Eukaryota > Metazoa > Arthropoda > Branchiopoda > Anostraca > Artemiidae > Artemia > Artemia franciscana. Next base: position 23,083,859 of record NC_088874.1, read on the forward strand.
GAGTAGTTGTAACGCAAGGACAAATTTCCCCTGACCCTGAAAAAATAAAATCCGTTAAAAATATAAAGCCCCCCCAAACAATTAAACAATTACGAGGAATCTTAGGATTAATGAGCTATTTCCGAAAATTTATAAGAAATTACGCACAAGTTGCAAAACCTTTAACGGACCTCACGAGAGGCAACCCACAAAAAATTGTGTGGTCTAATACAGCTCAAAATGCGTTAGATCATTTAAAAAAGGCTCTAACCTCAGAACCTATTTTATCGCTACCCGACTTCCAAACAGGACAATTCGTTGTTACAACGGATGCCTCAAACAAGGGAATTGGGGCGATCCTCTCCCAAATAATAAATGGGGAAGAAAGAGTAATAGCGTACGCTTCTCGCACCCTGACCTCTGGAGAAAGCAATTATTCTGCTACACAGCTTGAATTATTATCAATTATCCACCATTTGGACAAGTTCAGACATTATTTGGTAGGCAGAAAATTTAAACTGCGTTCGGACCACAAAAGCCTGCAATATTTGCAAACTTTCAAAAAGCCAACGGGAATACTCGCGAGATGGATTTTGAAAATCCAAGACTTAGATTATGAATTTGAACATCTTAAGGGAAAACAAAATGCCCCATGTGATTATCTAAGTAGATTTCCAGATAATACCCCAGTAGAAAATGAAAATGAAGAAGTCAACACAATAAAAGCAAAGTATGTTCCAAGAAAGAAGGGTTTAAAAATGAAATCGGTTGAGAATATTTCGGTTGAGAAGGAACAGACAAACAGCCCACTTTCCTTGAAGTCTATAAAAATGTATCAAAAGAAAGATAATACTTGTGCAGCTCTAATAGAATATTTCTTATATGATAAAGAGTTGCCCGATGAAATGAAATCTTTTAAAAAAGAAATTGATAACTATTATTATGATTTCGACGAAGAAATACTATGTAGGATAATAACCGATACTGATAAAAGAAATCAAACTTCCGTTATACCAGTTTTACCCCAAATTTTGGAAAAACCCGCTTTTGAATTCTTTCATTCTGAAGTAGGAGGTCACTTGGGATTAGATAAGACATTCCATAGATTAAAACAATACTTTTTCGTTACTTCAGCCTTGACAAAGTTAAAGAATTATGTTAATAATTGTGAAACTTGTAATTTAAGAAAAAATCCTCAAGTCTACCCGAATCCAACGATAGGAAGAACGCCTACGGCCCGGTTTCCATTTGATATAGTCTCTTTTGATTTATATGGTACAAGTGGAGGATTACCCACTTCTAATGAAGGACACACCTGTGTACTGTCAGTAATAGATCATTTTTCTGGTTTCACTTTTGCTAAACCATTAAAAAATCAAAGCGCCTATACAACGTCGAAAGCTCTCGCTAAAATATTCCTTAATTTCGGTATCCCCAATACAGTATTAAGCGATAACGGCCCTAATTTTGTATCGAAAGTAACCAAGGATTTAATGTCATTCCTTCAAATAAATAAATTGGTATCGACCCCCTATCATCCACAGGCCAATGGGAAAATCGAGAACAGACACAAACTATTTTCTAATATTTTAAGTATTTATACGAAAGAAAATCGCAGGGATTGGCATGAGACCTTACCTTATTTAACAAATGTAATAAATACAGCTTACTCCCAGGTCATTCGCGATAACCCATTTTATATATTATTCGGACGAGACTTTAGAATCCCTTATAATGAAATTATAGAGTCACGACAATTTTATAATGATTCTCAAGATTATAAACAAGAATTTATCAATAGAATGAGGAAAACTTATAAACTTGTAAAACAAGAAATAGAAAGATCAAAAAGAAAGCAAGAAGCAAAAAATATTCCTAATGTCAAAGGTAAACTCGATTTCCAAGTAGGAGATTGCGTTTACTTAAAAAATGAAAACAAATCGGACGGCAAGAAACTTTCGGACCGGTACCTAGGACCGTTAAGAATAATTAAAAGGTATGATAATAATGTTACATTTAAACTATTAAAACCAAAAACAGGAAAAATTTATAAAACCCATGTTAGTCGTATAAAAAGGGCAAAATTCACAGAAACATGGACCCCTCAACCTTCAACATCAAATACCTCGGAGGACGAAAACCAACCACCTCGCTCTAGATTAAGTGAGCTTAAACCTTTTAATTTCAAACAAGGATATTTTGAGAACAGTAGTGATGAAGAAAAATTTAATGAATTTCTAACCATGACAAATATGGTCACCCCCCCAAAAAGTACCCCCGTTACGCGGAGACGGAGGAATAGCGGTTCCTCTTCCAGTGAAGAATCAGAAGAGTTGGACTATACAATTTCTCCACAAACACAATTTTTCCCGGATCGAATTTCGACACCTTTTCCACCAAAACGTTTCCCCGACAATTTGGTGAAACCTATTTCACCAATAGACAGACCTTTATCGTTACATGATGAATTAAATAAGGCTATACAAACTCCTAGGGACATAGAGTCACAAAGAGACAATCAACCCCAAAAACAAACATTAAGAGAAGCAATGGATATCATTAATTACCCCATTAAGACTAGACAAAGTACATTTTATACTGATCCACCTACTGATGAGCAACAGTATCACGATATAACCGTCTCAAAGGCAAAACCAAAGGACTGGGTATCTTGGAAGGAAACCTTAATACAAACACTTCCTCACCCCCCGGAAGACATGGCTTTCAAGCAGTGGAGGCACCCCAAGAAGACATTTGAATCCTCCCAAAGCTCCCAAGAATCGTTCAATTCTCCCGAGCCCAGAGATCAACAGGACGAGTCAATCAATAAACCCTCCACTTCACGAAGTGAAGAAATTTACGAAGGTCAAGCTGGAACTGCACCTAAATCTCAAACTTCTACTTCAAGAGAACCAGATACTAAATCTACAACTAGTTCCTCAGATACTGAGAGTGAATCAGGCACAAATGAGCCCAAAGATGTGGAAGGAACAAGACCACAGAGTGCAACTGCCCAGGCTAAAAAGGCACAAATTAAAGGTCAAAAATTTCTTAAAAAACAATATAAAAAGTTCGACTTGATATCGCTAGCGAAGCCAAAGAAAAAAACCGAGTCTACCGAAGAGAAGATAACAACAAGGTCAGGCCGAGTTGTCAAAAAACCAGATAAATTAGATTATTAATAAAAGAAAAATAAAAATCTACCAGTCCTGGAGAAAATAAAGAAAAAAAAATAATAATAAAATAATCATTTTTTTTGCTAATTGTCAATTAATTACGCTAAGAAACCACCCCGTAACATACAATATTAATTACGCTAAGAAACCATCCCGTAATAAAACATCCTTAAAAGAAAGTACCTTTCAGGAAAGCTGAAAGACTCCAAGTGAAAAATTGGCCTATCTTCAAAGAGTGCTCATTATTCTAAGTGAGTTCAAAATCACATTTTTGCTAAGATTAACCGCATGAGTGCAACTGCTTCATTAACATTTTTCTTAAAATAATTCCTTTAAGTTAAGGATTATCTTAAGGGTTAAAATTAGAACTGCCCCGTCGACTAAACGTTTCGCCAGATAAGTAGGCGGGAAACTTCCTGATTCTTAAAAACTTTAATTTCTCTAATAATATAACCCGTAGCTTGGTAAACTATCTTACCACAAGTATAACTCAGCTGTAACAAAACGTTGATTAGAAAGCTTATTAATATCGCTAAACCTTACGCATAGACAGACGAAATTACAAGAAGTCTACTATACACGAAACCTGAATAGAGAAAGCGAGGCGCCCTTGCGGGTTGTAGTGGCAAGGCTTGACGTGTTTCAACTTGCTTTGCCGCGTGCTACCCGAGGGGACTCCTTGAAAGCTACTTCTTCATTGTTACAGCCAGCAGTAAAGTGAACAAACGAAAGTAATTTGCAACAAACTGTAAATTGAATCTTGACAAAACCAAATCCCCCGTGAGCCAGTGGTCGGTAGTTTGTGCGGATACTGCTTATGAATTGTGTCTAAGTTCGTACGCGGTATCCGTGCGATTTCCCGAATAACTATTTATTCATTGCTTCAATCCATATACGTTGTATTTCTCTGCTTATTACTTGGAGTGTAATTCATAATTTAAGAATTTTTTTTTAGTTCCGATTTCTCCAAGTTATTAAGTCCCTTTTAACTTAATTTACTACCCCATTTACCACCAAAATATGTCAAAAGCTATTATAGATACAGAATTTATTTCAATTATACATGCTAAGGAAAACATTATATACGCGGCAGCGATCTTAGTTCAAGATGAGAATGGTAAAGAGGTATATGCTGAAACATGGTACCTCAATTACGATTTAACAAAATTTGAACCTCATACATATAGATTTGGCTTAAAATTAGCGAATACTCCTAAATATCGACCCACGAGAGGAGAAGTAAAAATAAAATATTCAAATAAAAATAAGAAAGGAAAAAACTTGACAAGCCTTCAACTATTAATAAGAAAACTACAACAAAAATTTAATATAAGCTATTGGTTTTGCAAGGGTCCGAATCAAACCGATCTACTTTTAATTGATAAATGTAGACCACCGAAAATTTGTTATAAGATCGAGGAAAATGAAAATTGTATTAAGTACGAAGGAATTCACCACCCCTTAGATGAAATCCGACATTACGCCAAATTTATGTATGATCCGACGTCCCAAGATTACGCAGTAAGGGGAAATAACATTTTCTTAAAGAGAAAAAAATCGGTAGAAGCAAAAAAAGACGCATATAAAGGTAAATTAAAATCAAAAAAAAATTCAAACAATAAACAAAATCTACAATTTTTTTTAGACGAATCACCAAAAGGACTCAAGGCGGAAAAAGGTAATTACTCATTAGATAATTAGCCTGCTTATACGTGTGACTAATACTAACCGGGAAAATGCCGCGACAAAGAACCTTAAGTAATACCGACACCCTAGAACCCGACCAAGACCTGATGTTTGCAAGACCAGAATTTTGGATTTCAAATAAAACCCTAAGTTTACCAAACCTCTCAGTAATAGACTATGAACTACGGGAAATAATCTTCGAATCCGCAATAACTAATGCAGTAAGGAACTTGGAATATAATACCTTATATTCATTATTGAAAGTTCCCGTTATTTTTAACGAGGATCTCCTAATACACGGAATAATCATCCTATTATACGGATCATTTTCACTGGAAATATTGAGCAAAGATTACGATTATAGGCACAAGAATGCTGCATACACCTTCGCAGCCCTACTCCGAGCGATGCCCCCCGTTGCGTATCCTTTAATAGCATCTTTAATACGCGAAAATTTTTGGCACATAGAACAAGAATCAGGTTTCAAAATAATATGGCCCTTAAAGTTTCTGGACTTACTACTAAATGTGAATTACAAAATTGTGGAAGATGAAAATATATTGTTGGGAATATATGAACACTATTTGAGATACAGTACTAATTTTGACCCAATAATTGTAAAAAATTCAATCCATTATATTTATGATGAACAGTATATGGAGTTAATAAATGTAACGAGAAAATTCTACATGAATGATGAAAATTTTGGATCAAAAATTTTGCCAGATAAAGACATCATTGTGTATGAGAAATTCCTTGACACAGCTAGCCCACTATGCTTTCGTAAGGAATTGACTTATAAAATAATTCACACGACCTCAGATGAACTCAGTCTAAAAGATCTATGCAGGAAGAAAATACGGCAAATATTAAGAAAAACGGACATTAATTATTCCATGCAAAGCCTCTATATTCCCACTTTCCTAAAGAAATACATAATGTACATGGAAAACGGCTCTGGAATCAACGAAAAGGACTTCCAGTTAACATTTAAAACCCCCTACCTTTTAAAGTCACAGTGCAATTTACTGGCCAATAGTGGGCCAATTTTAAGAATAACAGAAGATTATGAACTAGACGGTCCCTTTTTACCCTTTACCACCCTTATTTTTTCCTCCCCCCTTATGTAACTTTTCTAATTTGTAGACAAGGAAGAACCGTGTAAAATAAATGAAAAATTGGGTTGGCAGAGAATAGAAACCAATACCTTAATAAACACGTCATACGCGATTCTAGAAGAAACCAGTACCAAGGTAACCGCCAATTAACTTACTAACCTGCTTATAACTAACAAAAATTGAAAAAGAAATATCATGCCATTAAAAAGAACCTTAAGTTATCCCAACCTTACTAGGTTGAGGAATGGGGACAGTTTTGATATAAAAACTAGAACCATAAAAACTCCCCCCAGATACCTCAAAAACCGAACAGCTTGGTTTCCATGTAAAACACAAAGTTTGCCAAATTTGTCAAAAATTGAACACAAATTATTAGACCAAGATTTCGAAAATGCCGTTAAAAAAGCAACAAGAGAATTACAATACCGAACTCTCTATCTACTTCTCGAAATTCCTGTAAGCATCACTAATAAGTTGATAACAAGAATTTTGATCATCTTGTTATTTTGTTCATTTACACGCAAGATGAGAAAAGAAAACTTCCAGTACAAACAGCAACTTGCGTCTCGGACTTTTACGATCTTACTTAACAAAATCCCCCTCAAAAAATACCCTCTAGTTGCAACATTGATCAGCGAAAATTTTTGGAGAATCTATAATAACGGAGGCTATACAATCATATGGCCTCTCAGATTTTTGTCAATATTGATAAAAAGAAATACAAATGTCTTGTTGGAAAAACCAAGCATACTAAACAAAATTTATAAAGACTACAAGAACCATTATTCAGCTAGTAATTTGATAAGAAACGGCCGAAAATTCCATATTTATGAACCAGATTACAATGAACTGAAACAAATAATCTTTACCTGTAGCGAATGCGATGACAACTTTGCGTCAAAAATAGCGCCTCAAACAGAAATAATCGTATTTGAAAAATTAATGAACTGTAAGGACCCCCTATTTTTCCATAAAATATTAATTTTCAAAGTAATCCATAACGTGTCAGAACTCTTAACCTTAAAAGAACAGTGCAGAAGGCACGTCCGACTTCTTATGCGGAAAAGAAATATAAATTATACCCTGTGGAGCCTTCAAATACCTAAAAATTTACAAAAATATCTTATGTTCGCGGAAGACAATTCAGAAAATAAAGGTCAAATATCTGAATTAACCTTTTGGTCAGCTCCTATTCCTAGATCAAAAGATTTTTTAACATATATAGGCGGACCAATTTTCAACGTGCAAAATAATTTCGACATCAACTGTGGAACAAAACTGTCTACTTTACAAAATTTTTAAACCTCTGAGTAAAAAAAACAGCTAATCCCACGAAATTATCCATGAAAACATGCCTAACTCTTAATATAGCCCAATTTAATTTTTTTTAGAAATTGGACTGGTCTAAAGATTCGAAGTAATGGAATCTCGGCCGAATTACTTCCTCGCAATCCAAGTTAAAAACCCTCAGATAAGGATGAATGCTTCATTAATGCAAAAACACGTAATTGAAACAAACCCTAGGTTAACAAAAGCCTTAATCAAACAAAACTCTTTCCATCTAACGTTAAAAGTATTGTATCTGAAAAATAATACTGAAATTGAACATGTAAAAAGTGCTTTTGTCAAGACCATAGAAAAATATAGACAAAATTTCACAAATGAAAAACTTTATCTTGATTTTCAAGGCATCGGGGATTTCTTTGAGCAAATTATATATGCAAAATTAGAGAACGAAGAGGTAGTTAAAACGCGCCTAAATCCAATCATAGAAGAAATCTCGAAAGAAATTACCAAAAGCGGAGTACAAATTGTAAATCAAGAAAACTGGAAGCCACATTTAACGTTAGTTGACCTAAGAAAATTAAAAAAGCTAAGAAAAGAGGCACGAAAACTTCACCCCTCCTTAACTTCCAATTTTAAAAAACATGAAATTTGGAAGAGAACTTGTAAACGGGTTACAATTACTATCAATTTTCGGACCCAAAAGCCAAGAAAACTATTACGAGATAATAGCAGAAGTAACGTTTGAACAAAACACCCCTAAATGCAACTAAAAGTAAAAAAAAATAAAATAAAATAAAATCAAATGAAGTAAAAACGTTTCAGGAACAGAAAGGAGAACGAAACAGGAAATATATGGCGGTAAGGTAATGATTCTTCAAAATAAATTACGCTTACCAAAACTAGGTAAGCGTAATTATTTCTTGTTACAAAGGAAACGCCTTTGTAACAAGAAATAATTATCCCACCCAAAATCAAATGAAGTAAAAACGTTTCAGGAACAAAAAGGAGAACGAAACAGGAAATATATGGCGGTAAGGTAATAATTCTTCAGAATAAATTACGCTTACCAAAACTAACATTACAAAAAAATATATATAACCTCCGTATAACTATCTTAATTCATATACTTATAGTAAGATAAATATGTTTAGAAATTACCAAAATCGCCGGACCTGTGAACTTTACAAACTATTATAAATAAGTGTAATAGCATATAACACACGAAAAATCTAAACTTAACACTTAGCCTACTAACCTTTAGCCTACTACTTAAAAAAAAAAAAATAATAATTTTTTTTCTCTTCGCATAATTTTAACAAAAATGTCCCAAAAGCATTTAACAAAATTCAATCTCTTACCTTATGCGATCTACATGGATTCATGACACGGTCCGAACTTTGAAAAATACTTCAAATATCAAGCTTTGAAAATACAAGCTTTGAAAACATATCAAAACACAATAACTATATTTGATAAACATTTGTTCACAAAGTATACTTATGTATCTCGCTTAGATAACAGAATATAGTCTTCCCATCTAAACAACTGAACAATGTATTGTAAAACGAGACTTTTATATAATGATAAAAGAAAGCAACCTTTAGTATAAAGGCCAACATAGTCGCATCATCCTATCGAAATATCGCTACTTACAAAGTAATACATTGTTCTTAATTTGACTAGGTCTCATTCCAAATGCAAAGTGCTGTAATAAAACCCTCAATTATTACTTCTTTACATCTACTTAAGGTAGTAACCTCAAATCTAAAGGTTTTTCGAAAAGCCATAATTATACGGCACATCTTCAACCGACAAGATAATTGGGATAAGAGAGTATTTCTGCATAATGAGAAAATGCTTATTTTTTTTTATTCAATCAAGTTGGAAATAACACACTTATCTATTTCATAACTAAACTGAAAATTTTATACAAAGAATAACTTAATGAGAAAAAACATTTAATAAATCGTATGAAAGTGCGCCGTATTACACTATGATTGTGATACAATCTATTATTAATTATGATACAATATAAGATTATATATACAACACGCGACTTTTTCACTCAAACTAGGCTAAAATTCAACCGAATTTAAATAAGTGGTTAAAAATTTTTCTTTTCTCTTTTCTCCCATTTAAGCTACTTAATTTTCAGCGGAAAGAAGTCCAAGCATAAAACGAGTCGAAATTAAACCCTTATACCTCAATATAACACCTTCAGCCAATTTGTGCCCGTCTGGCATAGCTATAATTATCTCCCCAATGTACTTACCAGGAAAACTGTGGTCTATATCTTTAAGATAAAGTTACTAGGCCTTATAATCTTATAATATAATAATTATCCCTACTTTTAAAGCTCCAAACTACATTAACCACCCAACCATAATTAGATCTTACCCAATTAATGCCATGAATCAAAACTTTAACAATAAAATAAGCCTATCCTTCTATTACATATACTTGATTAGTAATTTAAGCCTCAAGCCGTATCAGACACACAAGTTGTTTCATACTATTTCATACATTTATCAGATATGTGTTTTAAGCAAATTTTTCCTTGTTTAGCAAAATTTTAAACAATTTTAGTTTTTAACTATTTGGAGTTATAAAGAAGTTTAACGGCGATCCTCTCAAAATACAAGTGCTATTAATTTTTTTATATCTAGGTATTTTTGTAACTAAATAAAATAACTTTAATATAAATACTGCCAATGTCTATCCATCCCCCCCCCAATGAGAGTAGAGAACATCTAATAGGTCTTGAGTTAACTCCATCCTAGACCTAAAATAAAACTTTAAAAAAAAAAAAAAAAAAAAAAAAAAAAATCCCTAATAGATTATTAGCGAGACTAAGCTAGTACTTTAATTTGCTAAATACCTAATGATTGCACCCTTGAATATTATTATTTTATCTTCCAAAAACACACACCAATTATTAATTTTCTGACAAAAAATTCAACATTTTTGAGAAAAATACATGAAATTTTTGCTACTAGGTTCTCGGATCCGCCGAATACGATTGTATTATTTTCGTTAAGATTCTGTGATTTTTAGGGAGTGTTCCCCCCTATTTTCCAAAAAATCCTTGTTTTTCTCTATTTAAAATAGCCCCTTTTTCTGAAAAGGGCGGTGCCAAAGATCTTCCGTAATGACACTTTAGTCTATTCAGACACGAGTCTTCATTGGAAGCATATTTAATATTCTTTAATCCCCCAATTTAAAATTATTGATATTTTTTTTTAAATTGATTTTTTTAACACTAAATCTTAATGACAATAGTGTGTTAGCCCCTTGAATCTATCTTCAAAAAACTCCAATAATACTTAGTATCTCAGCGTCGCGCAATCCATTTTTTCTTTCTATCATACTTTGTCAGAAATAATTGATTAAATATTAATTACAGATAAGAAAGATGATCTTAACATTTTTGATGACCATGTGTATAAGTGCCCATACACAAGATGTCGTAAAGCATGGAATAATATTCAAACACGAAAATTCACTTCTAACTAGTAACAATGCTTGGAAAATTTTTATGAAGCTAGACCCTAAACCATTTGAAACATTGTTCCAACAAGTTATAAGACTAGAGAAAAATACATTTGACCTGAAAGAATCAATTTTTCAATTTTTAAAGTCAGACAAGGGATTACAAACAAGCAAAAACAACCATAAAGAGAAGAAAGAAACATCCCCTAACTTTCCCAAAGTCAAAATAAAAAGAATAGTAGATGATTTTGATGCTAAAATAGCCGAAATCGATAAAGCTATAGGATTCGGAAAAACCATTGAAAAAAGAAAAAGGAGGTCAATTAACGAAAACCAAAACTCAGATATCGATAAAGAGACCCAGGATACAATTGAGCCAATAAAGACCCAACTTAGACAAAGAAAATTTTACGATGGACAATATGCATTATTGAACGAATTGCCCACAGTATGGAATTTCTTCAAAGAACTATGGAATGGACCAAAACAAATTAACAGGGCTGAGAACAAACAAATACAAGAAAAAATAAATTTATCTGAAATAAAACCAACGAAAGTTGAAACAAGAGATATAACCAGTATTTCCCCAGACACACAGCAAACCGCTACAATTGAAACCCAAACCACGAGCATTGTATCTGACCTCGTAACGCGAACAAATAAAATACCAGAAATAATAAGAGGCATAGAAAATATTGAAGTGGGATTGAATTCCACTAATGGTACCAGCAAACCAAAATACAAGTTTAAATGTCAATATTTCTGTAGAATAATAAACGTCACAACGGAAGCTACCAAAATCAACACGACCGCCCATGTTCCACGTATTACGTCTTATACCGAAGAAGGCACAAACGGCTTAATGGAAATCCCCAAAAGCACCGCAAAAAAATACGAAACGACTACTTTCTGGAAATACGATACTCAGAACGAGGAAACCACAGCAGAAACTGATTTCACTCCAACAATAATCGAAACTGAACATACCTCAATAACAGAAGTGGAAAAAACATTCCCCTCGTCAAACCCCACGACGACTGACCCACAACCAATAGAGTTAGACACCTCAATATCAGAAATTACTACAAGTACTATCCCTGGTGTACTAATGCCAATTAAAAACGATGAAATTTTAATAACAGTAAGGCAACCATGGCAATCGACTAGCTGGATTTGGACTTCTTCGAAAAAGGGAAGAATACAAGTTAGATGGCAAATCCCTTTTGTCGAGACAGACTATGGTAGAACACGATGTGTGGATGGAGACAAAAAATGTCAAGATGAAGGTCACTGGAGAGAATGTTGGACAATAGATGGTAAAAAAACTTGCGCGCGACTGGCCATGGCTGACGAACCAGCAAAGGATGAATTAGAACCCCTCCCGGAATTAACCATGGAGAATGCTCATAAAATCTCAACTCATCAGGCATTCCTTATCTTATATAGACAAAGGTTAGAGGCGTTATTTGAACTATTCAATACAGAAATACAAAAACTTAAACAAAGCACTACACGTATATTCGAAGTATTTTTCCGAAGAAGTAAATATAAACGATCAACAAGTCTAATCCCGATAGTAGGAGAACTTGCTTCCCGACTATTCGGTTTGTCAACCGAAGAAGATTTAAATATACTAAGAGATAATGTTAAAAGACTCAACACAGCTATGAATACAACACTACATGTACAAAAAATACAAGCAAGTATCGCCAATTATCAAAAAGACAAAATCGAGGCTAAATCCAAAAAAAATATCAAGAACAGTCAGCACAATGAACTATTTAAAAAATGAGGTAGACAGAGTAATCTCTGATTCCAGCCTAACAATGGTGTCACTAGACATTGTTATTATGTCTTTGTTGAACTTAGCCACCGATGTCAGTAAATTTGAATTCGCGTTATTTGAGTTAACAGGAGGTACTCTTTCTTACGACTTAGTGGATCCCTCGGATCTTAAGAACATCCTAAACGAAATAAAGACTCACTTAACATTTGGTCTCCACTTACCAGTAGAACCAGAAGTAGCTAACTTGTTTTTATATTATACAAAACTAAAGGTGCATATTACCGAGATCAATGAGCAACTATTTGCTGTAGTCACAATTCCTTTGATTAATCAACAATCCATATACGACCTATACAAAATATCTACATTTCCCATCAACATTAAAGAAACAAACTCCTTCATGAGCATCATCCCAGAAGCGGAATATATGTTAATAGATCAAGATAGAAGAAAATACGCGTTAGCAAATACCGAAGAATTAAAAGAATGCGTGTCATTTAAAAATTTGGTCTGCCAACTTACACTACCTATATATAACGTAAAGATAGGATCATGCATGCTAGATCTATTCCTAAAGGAATCGCAGCAACAAAAAATTCCTGATTCTTGTGAAGCCTTAATAGGAAATACCAAAAGAGAAACTTTCATTAATTTACGGAACGACTTATGGTTATTTACAGTACCTAAAAAGACAATAGGAACTCTATCCTGTTATAACAATACAGAAAAAATTGACCCCAGCTATCGAACCGAAATATTATTACAGGATGTTGGGACTATTACAATCAAACAAGGTTGCAGACTTGTAACTAAAGAAACAACCGTCCAAACACCTCTAATCACAACCAGCACTAATGTCATGAGCCCAAAAATAATAAATTTTCAAGGAATAAACTTGTCCTTCACGATTCCGAATATAAATGATGAAGAATCTAAAACATCTATATGGCCAAAAATAGAAAAGATTAAAGGTACAATGCAGTTAACAAAAATAAAGGAAGCGTTAGATATGCAAATACCCTTATTCACCGACGAAGACCAAAGATTGAAATACGTGGAGAGCCAATACGGTTTGTTCTCACCAAACTCATGGTATAATATTATAATCACAATATTCATGGTATTTCTTATTTCACTAACAATAAGAGCGCTACTAACAATTAACTATGGGAAAATACTGAAGAGAAAAAGGATAAATACTGATGCAATTGAAGCACAAGAGATGCATCAATTGAACCCTACTGCTCCTGATGATATTTAAGCCTTTTTAACAGGGAGGATGTAAAAATCCGGGGAAATTAAGAGGTCTTTCTCCGTACGTAACATCCTTTCCCTACTGTAAAAATATTATTGGTGTATAACAGCTAGAAGGCTATGATACAACATACTGTATTACTTTTTGGCATATACATCAAAAATACTCTTGGCAGAAAATCTTTATGTAAATATAGACCTCTAACAAGCACGAGAAAATTCGTTCCTATCTTTTTATGTGCAAGAGATTTAAGAGGTCATCTCTTGTAATTTTCCTGATCTATTTAAAAAAAAAACGTTCCAAGGCGTGATAATTGAAAGGCTATGATGCAAGATGTATTACTTTTCGACTAATCACGCATTGAATGTTCAAATTTTGTTCGAATAAAGTAAGATCCAGAACATTAAGACCTCTATATAATCTTACATATATATAACCCTCTTTAGTGCCGTGTTCTTATATTTACATGTAATCATAATAATATAGTAATAGTGTAGTACCAATAAAACTATTTTCAGTTGCTATATGACCAAATATACCTCACGTTACTTCAAATGTACCTGAGAATTATTAGAATTTAAAACTTCTTTTAAGAAATCGTACATTCGATTTCACTTTGAATGTTTGAAAAAAAAAATAATATTACTGTTATGCAATTATGTGCTATTATTATGCAGTTTAAAATAATGCTTTATATTATCGTATCACTAGTACCATCTTATATGTTAACAACATGATTCTGCTTGGAAATTTTTATTACAGAATTTGGCATACTACTAACATTGGCCAACAAACGTCATGGTCAAAGACTACAAAACACCTATCATGATTTATCAACCACCGAAGAATGCCCGAGACACATCTGATTCAACCGGACAACTATCACCCATCTTTCATTTCGGACTGAATAATGTAGACTAGAGAAGACGAAACATCCAGCCAGCGGGTACAACCACAACATACCCACACAAAAACACCATTAGTGAATCCAATTCAATATGGAAACCCTCACAGACCTAATGAAGTTTTGGAACAGGAGATCCTAAGTCCTAATTTTTTAACTTAGGAATCAACTAACAAGTAAGGTGTTAGATAGTACTCCAGTCTATTGAATTAAATTAAGATAACGCCAAAGACAATTAAGATAACGCTTAAATGCAGAAGAGAGCGGGAGCAGGACAGAAGAACTGTAGTACCGGCCGTACCTTTGTACTTAAACTGCTGGGGATAGGTGATTCTGAGTCCCGCGCTTCCCATTTTGTAAAAGCGTAAAAACAAAATCTTTACTTTTGCTAAATGGTGATAAATTAAAAAATGACAATATATTTGTTCAATCAGTAAATAGGGCAAGGACACGAAAATTGTGATTGGTGTGAAACTAATATCCAGAACTAATAAGTGATGAACATTTAAAAAAGTGCCAAATAGTAGTTATAAATTTAAGTAAATAAAAGTGCCAGTGAAAATCTTTTTATATTACGTCGTGTATTTTTATTTTTTATTGTTAAAATACCTGGGATCAATTAAAAATCAGATATAACAGTTAAAACTTCAAGTAAAAATGAACAATTGGAACCAGGTATTCGAGTGTAATAACAGTTAATGTCAAGTGTTGTGGTTAAATAATTTTTTTTAGTGTGCTAGGTGCAGGACATATATATATAAGGTGTAGGAAAATATTTCTGAAATTTTAATCATCATTTACAAGGTTATGGAATTATAATAAAAATTTTTATAGACAATAAGGAATAAATACAATATTTAAGGAAAGAGATTAGACTGACTGATGGGGACATCAATCTACAACGGGAAAGGGGATATGTAACATATAGACCAGCCCCCCCCCCTCTATAAAATTCAGAACCAAATCCCTCATTCACATCCCCTTAGGAATCCTCAAATATAGGACCAAATCTCTCATCCATACTCTTCTAGGAACTCTTAAATTCAGGACTAAATTTCTCAGTCACACCCCTTTAGTAAATTTCAATTTGAAAAAGGTTTGAATAAAATCATTTAGAATTTAACAGTTGCTAAATTTAACAAGTCTGCATAATCCTACGCAGTTAGACTACGTGCATTTAGATAAGTGAAAGGTTACTTAACAAGTCAAGTAACCAGTTATTCTGACCCCTGAGTTTTTCAACAGTCTGCATAGCCCAACGCGGTTGGACTATGTGCATTTAGATAAATTAAATGTTACTCAACAAGTTAAGTAACCAGTTATTCTGACCTATGGGTTTTTCTCAAAACCAAAAGAGAAATCCTTGCCAGCTTTTGGATGCGAGACTAGTCACATGATTAAATATTACCAATAGTAGTGGAGGTCAACTTCCGCAGGTCACCAAGCCTGTCCGGCAAGTGCGCGCGTTGGATATATGAGCCCAACACAAGGGCGAATAGTTAGTCTTAAGAAAGGATTTGAATTGTCAAGATCAATTTTGCTCATGTTCACCTTTTCATGCAATAAGTCATTGAAGCTGTTTTGTCAATAGTTGTATATTGTAAGTAAATAAACCTTATTGTATTTAATCATCTTTTGTCTATGTATTAGGGCATCAGGTACAGTTCCTCTAGCTTTCAGGTACGGTCCCAAGGGAATCTATGTTTGTTTCAGGAGACCTCAAACAACACTGAGATGTTTCTGTCTCCCAGGTTACCGGGGATTATATATGAAGCCTTTTTATTTTATTAATAATTTAGCTCCCATATCCACATTAAGCTATTAAGACTTAGAAGTCCCAAGCAACTCAACGCAAAACCCCCTTTAAGATAAAATCATCAAAACAAGCTCATTATTTAAATAAACCACCCCGTAACAATTGTAGAGTATCAAAGAGAAGTCTACAGGTATATCCCAAATACAGTAAAGGCATATTACAAAGAACAATAACAGGTTCATAGAATACCATTAAAGTGGTAAAGAAACAAGGAAATTGCAAAAATTGAGATTATAAGATTAACAAGAAACTATGAAAATTGCAAGTACAGTTGCCTCCTTCCAACAGGACAAATAAGGGGATTCACACCCCAAAGCACTGACTATTTTCAATCACACTTTTAGGAGCCAAAAAAAAATTATACATTTTTTCACATATGTCAAATATGACAGTTGACTCAGGAGTTCAGGGTCAGGGATTCAACACTCTGTGGTTCCACAAATGGAAGGACCTTTGCTGTCATAAGCATTGTTAATCCTAGCACACACCCACACTCAAATATAACATTCTGTAAAATCACAAACATCTTAAACAGCAAAAATAAAGGACTTTTTTTATTTTTGATAATTATTATTTGAAAAAGAACACTACAAGGCAAATATCAGGTTCAACAGCATGCTAAATTTGATGTGTCAATGATAAGATTTCTTAAATCTTTTCTGGGATCAAATGTGTTAGCTATAGATAACACACATTGATATATCTATTTGTCCATCCATTTGTTTGAATGAGATTCTGAGACTATGACCCTAAGTCAAAAAGGCTAAGGCTTTTAAAGTTTTTTTCACTGACCTTAGGTCAAATAGGGAAAGAGAAGGGGGTTCTATAAACAAAAAGTAGAATTTTTTGTTGATTTGCTGAAGTTAGTGAAAGGAGTATCAAATTTAAATGAAAGATGGAATAAATGTACATAGCAAAATATCACCAAATTGGATCCTACTAGAATTTATCAGTTTTGTTTAGTATAATTTCAAGCATAGGTAAGGTGCTGTCTCTGATATTTGACCAAGTTTAAAAAAAATCCTTTAGACCAAAAAGCTTAAAAATAAATTTGTGTCTGATACACAATATAGTTAAAGATATGTAGTTAAAGGAAAAGCTATCATATTTTTGATCCCTGGGAAATTAGTTTAAAGCCCTATCTTGATTAGAAGAGGTAACTCACATCAGGTTACTCAAACATAATTCTAAAGGAGCTAGACCATGGTTAAAATGCTAATACTGCACTGATACTTAGTTAACTATACTGCTATTTCAGCTTAATTGCATTGTGATGTTGACAATGGGTTTGCAGCTTTAATGTGATGATTGCTTGAAGACAGGATTATCACCCAATTTAGGGCAGATCAATTTAAATTGAAAGAAAATCACTTGGTAAAATTCTAGTTGATTGACTTCTTGCTATCTCAAAAAGGGGTTATGTTAGGAAAATGAAACTTCCAGGGATGCATCTACAGGCTAAAGTATGTCCTGGGAAGGTATTTTGAAGTGCCTACCTCTATTCCTTCTCTCTCTAGAGGGCCCTGACCTTTGATAACCTTCAGAATATGTGTTATAAAAGTGAAATACTGCAAAATAGATCTTCTGCTTGAATGAAGACAACAAAATTGTTTTCAGCTTCACATTTTTACTCAATCCAAATTATAAGGTTTTAAAGATATGCCAATACATTTCCTAAATTTTGGAAAAAAAAACATTGATATGGCTCAGAATTCTACTCATAACAGGAATTGCATTTTAAGAACTAAAGGCAGAGAAAAAGCAACTGGTAACTAAAAATTAAGATAAAATGTTGTTTTGTCAAAATTTCAATTTTGACAAACCTGTTAAAACTGTCAAACCTGTCATGTAGGCGAATTTCAGGGCTCTCTAGAGGGAGGAGTGGAGGTGGGTATTCTAGAATTCCTTTCCAGGATATACTTTAGCCTGTAGACCCACCCCTGAAAGTTTCATTTTCCTAGCCTTACCCCTCTGTGAGATAACAAGAAGTCACTCAACTAGAATATTAACAATCACTTTATTAAACAACTATCAACAACTGCTGATAAGCTATCACTGCTTAGAGATAACCTTTAGCAGGGCATGAGAAATTTTATGTTTTCTCTTTGTTTAAAACAGCTTAATTTTTTTTTGCTTCAAGAATAACAAACCAAAAAGTCAATGATCATTGTATTTAGCAGTTAACATAAAATTAAAGCTCTATGATCAATGAGCAAGGTGAAGATCTACATCCTTAATGATAAAAATCTTAAAGCTGCTAATCACAAATGATTATTTTTTTAACTGAGATATTCTTAGCCACTTACATTAGAAGTTTTTTTATTACACATTTCTGAAATCTCTCTGGAAACAGATCTTTCTTCCTTATGCCCTGGTCTTCCTTAGGCTTTGGATATGGATCGCCACTATCTTTCTTTAGTTTCTTCTGAAAAACCTCAGATAAATGCTGCAATTTCGTAGAATCTTTCGTAGGGTTTTTTGACGTCATAACCCTGCGATAATTACAGATGAAATTCTAGTCCGGACTGAGAATTCTTCGAAGAATTCCAGACGGATGCGAAATTAATTCTGCATACTTGAGCTTTCGGACACGTTCAATGTTTTACGTTGCCGACTGACACCGTCGTCAACGTGCCATAGAGAGCCAAAAAGTGCTTTTTCTTCCTAAGAAATGCGACAAACGGGGCTTTTGTCGCATTAAGCCTGTCCACCAATTTCTGTGACCAGAGTTTTTGAATAAATCGATTAAACATTAAAAATTATATGTTACAACGTATATTAAACATATTAAGTATTAATTAGATAAGAACAATGACTAGTTCAAACAAAACGAAGGAAAATTTACTCTTTCTTCTGCTCTGATATAATCTTTGATTCCCGGCTTCAAAACAGACTTTTGTTCTGATCATAGGCAGCGTAATAGCGCTACCGAAGTAAAAAGAGCGATGTAGACACAATGTTTTTTTAGACAAGGGAACTTCGTATAAAAGGAGTTGTCGTAGAAAATTTGAAAGAGGTTCATTCGATTGGAAATTGCAAGTTCTACTGCCCTTTTTAATATTTGTAAGTGATTAGAGGGCAATCCTCCCTCCACGCTTATCACTTCCCCAAATATATCCAATCAAAATTTTATGATAGCCATTTTGTTCAGCGTAGTTGAAAGGTCCGATAATTATATATTTGAAGATGATAATCCTGCCCCCACAACCCTCGGGGCAAGGGCTATAAGTTATGCCCCCTGGACATATAAGGTTTTTTATGGAAAAAGTGGTCATAAAAACTTCTGAAGGCACTTATTGGATTGGAAAACACAGGTTAAAGTGCCCTTTCTAATAGGTGAAAGTGGTCAGAGGACGAACATCTTCCCCAGACCCATCATTCCCTCAAACACATCCAACCAAATTATGAAATCGCCAATTTGTTACTTATATTTAAAAGGTTAAGTAATTACGTTTTTTGATATGACACCCCTGCTTCCTCACTGCCCTCGAAAATTAAAAGGCCTAGTACTCTTTTTAAACGTCAAAAGTGATGAGGGTGACTAGCCCCGTAAAGAGCGAGTCATTAAGGAGAGGACAGCCCTTTTTATATACTGAATAATTTCTATTTATTTTAAGTTCTAATGTTGCTTCTTACTTTCGGTTAAAACGAACATGTTTTTTTGAATTTTCATTTTGATCGTTTTTCAAATAATACAAAAATACATTTAACTGTTCGATAAATTGTTTTTATAACTGTTTGATACAATTTTTAATTAATATATGTTTAAAAGTCAATGTCAAAGTCATAAGTTTTCAGTTCACCTCTGACTAAAATCGGGGACAACCAAATCTGAACTGATGATCTCTTGATCTGCAGTAAATTGAATAAGAAATATTTTGTGTAAGAAATATGGGCTAATTTCAAAACTTAGAGCTCTTTTCGATATGTGAAGGGGGTTTCCTTTTCCTCAACACTCCATCTTTCACACTAAAGTTCTTTAGCACTAAAAGAAAATATTCTTATTGTTTTAATTAAACGACTCTTGTGTTTCAGAAGTCATTACTAAAGAAGCGGGACACAATTCAAACACTAGCGTAAAGAGCGAGGTGTAGAGGGTGGGGTTACCCTCTTCATATACGTAATAAATTCTTTTTGTTTTAAGGTTGAATGTTTCTACTTGCATTCAGTTGAAAAGAATTGTTGGTTTTTTAAATTAAATTCTTGATGTTTTTTAAATAATACTGAGTAATTCGGTTCCACCTCAACGGAGAAATGCACCTCTCCCCTCAGAGAAAAATCATTTAGACAATTCAATCTTGGTAAAAACTGACCCCGGACACTTACACCTTACATCTTAAAACGTAAAATTGAGTCGGCAAAAAGAAAGTAAAGCAAATAAAAAGAATTTTGTATAGGAACTCTGGCATATTCCCCCAGAGTAAAATTTTCCTGAAAAGTTAAGCCCCCGGCTACTTTGTTCTTTTTCTACTCCATAGAAAATCAGCCAGCAGAGAGTTCATCACTCCTCTTCTATCCGAAAAATGTATTCGAACTTCCCAATAACAAGTACTACACGTAAACAATGGGCAAAGGTACAACTTAAGAATCTTCCCCCTGGAGCTGTAAGGATCATGTTACTTTCTAAGGCATGGTTTTTTGGATCTTCCAACTATGCTGAAAAAATGGCTATTTTAAAACCTTGATTTGACTATTTTTTGGGGGGAGGTGCATAGGAGGGGACTAGCTTCCCTTAAATATTTTTGGTAACTTAAAAATAGCACTAGAACTTTTGATTTCCGTTCAAATAATCCCTTCCCCGGTATTGTAGGACAAATGGTTCAATGTCATCATCCCTATGGAAGAAACAAATAGACATGCATGTGTGATCTTTCTTCTGGCAGAAACTACCAAATTCCACAATTTTGCAGACAGGAGCTTGAAACCTTTACAATAGAGTTCTCTGATACGCTGAATATGGTTGATTGGTTTTTATAAAGGTTCTTTGATTTTTAGGGGGTGCTTCACCCCACTTTCGAACATCAGGTTTACAAGGAATACAAGATTTTCATTCCCATAGAATGGCGATTTTGAACCCATCAATCCGTAGAATTGAGCGGGTACTGGAGGGCAAGATACTCTAATAGTTGTAATATGGCAAAAGTTAGTAAAGGTGACATTTGGACAAGAATTCTACTGCATTTTGACTTTACTTGTTGGTTGTAGCTACTGGCCAATAGCCTTCCGTTTTGCATAAGCTCGAAAGAATTTGTAGTAAAAAAAAAGAGAAGTGTCCCAAAGGGCAAACTAGCTCACCTACACACGGTAGATACTAAATAAAAATTTGACCTGAAGGCCGTTAGAGATTTTTGGATTAGAAATAGTAAATTTTCTCTTTGGGAGTGTTAACTTGCGTCCTGTCCTTAGGGTAGCATCAAAAGCCTACTTAAGAAGTAGGAGTGTCTCAAACTGAAGATTTGTTTGGCCACTTTAAAGAATTCTAGGTCTACTTGAGGTTAAATATTTTCTAATTAGGGTAATATTTTGACAAAATTTTTCAAAAAAATTCTTTGAGTCAAAAAAGAATATACTTTCAGTTCTTTTTTATTGTGGACCTTTTCAATAGTTTTTTTAATAGTTATTGTTCACGAATTCATTTATATATAGTATTAAAGTGTATTCTATAATCATGCTATTTGTACTTGACCTTAGTCTGGCTTTATCCGATACTACAAAGCTTGGACACAGAACGAAAACGAAAAGAGCAATCAGAATAATAGATTAGGGGAGGTGAGAGGGGTTTTACAGGATCTTATAATCAGCGCCTGTACCAGAAGAGATAGTTTGATCTGAACAAAACTTTATCAGAAGTATGAATTGCTAGCATAGTCGTGACGAACAAGATCGATTTTAGTTTAATCTTGCACAATGAGAATTTTAATCCCTAAACAATAAACAATTTTAGGCAAAGTTGCAAATACTTTATAGCTAATATTTAGCTATTCAAAAATCACAAGATCCCTTTTCTCCATTTAACTAGCTTAGATGCTTGATCTCTTCCAGATTCGTAGGCACCATGCGCTGTTGCGTAGTGGCTGTAACTATATGCCTCACCAGCAAAAAGTAATAGAGGCTGAAAAGACAAATAAACTGTCTGTTAGTTGTTAAATTGACTTAAATCCCATTATCTTCAGATAAATCTGCAAGAAGTGAAATAATTGTGCGAAGTTAGAAAAAAATTGGGATGATAGCCCGAGAAAAGGCTACACCCAGCAAAAAATTCTTTCTGGTCCTAAATTACTTACGCCTTACTGTTCACGGTAGCTGCTTTCAATTAAAAGAGGGAAAATTTTCCTCTCTGGCTGGGTTTTCGCCACTACGTTCCCTTAAAAAATTTCCCAGCTATGAAAGCACCATATGGCGGTAATAATAATAAAATTACATATCCTAAACTAGAAACGAAACAATCAATCAGCAGCACACCAAAATCTGAGCTTACGAGGGCATGCCACTAACCTGTACTAAGTAAAAAACAGAAACAAAGACACTAAGAAAAACTGAGTAGATGAGATAAAATGCGTCTTCTTTTAAATTATTTTCAGAACTACGAGGTGAAACAACATACCAAATTAAACAAAATCAACCAGGCAAATACAAAACACTGAACTTCATAGCCTAGAAATGTTTATTTTTCAAATTTTCTCTCTTTCTAATAGCAATTAAGTCGCGAGATTACTTGTTTCAGAGGGAACATATACCTTAAGTAAATAAAAAAAAAATAAAAATAACTACTTTAAACTAACACTATTTAATCTATTTCAAATGCTTACTTATCAAGCAACTTCAAACGTAATCAGGATTAAATTGATCAAAATTATCTACATAAATTCTTAAGCTAGGCTTACTTCAGAGGTAAGACGCTTTGTATAAATAAGCACTGTTAGACCAATCTTAGGTTTGAAGCATAAATTCAAAGATTTGAAGTTGTATACCGATTCTAAAAATATAGCACTTGTCAAGTTCAGATAATAATGAAAGCCCATTAACAAAGTAAGCTAATAAAGAGCAAGAAAAACTCAAAGAGAGGTCAAGTCCTGAGAAACATCTATCAATGTTCTAGTTCTTCGACTGATCAAATGGCTAAAATTTAATTTATTTACCGGTCAAAGGGGGTTGACATAGACAGTAAACCCTTCTTATGCCTTTTCGCTGCAACACATTTTAAGCATTGAAAAGGTAGTTGAACTACACTCTCCTTTTTTACAAAGCACACTGAATCTTATCATCATTTTATTTTAGTTATTAAAAGCCGCTTTTTACGCCCAATATAAATTAGGTGCGCTTCCTGTGTGCACCGTAAACCAGTCAATTTAAAGCATGGATCCTGTCACGTTTGTGCAGAACTGCAGGTGCAGGCAGTCCCAATTCTTAGGTAGGGGTTCAGACTTAAACGATTTGTCCTGGTGGTGTGTGGATGCTTACAGCAACAACAAAGGTTTCTAAAAATTGTTTTACGGGCCCTCAGCGGAAAGACTATACATAAAAATAAATTAAACCTGATTTTGTGTATAGGCATATGTGTTTGTGTGTGCTTACAAGGAGTTTTCAGATGAATTATTTAAAGTAGAAAGTGATTTTTTTCGAATAATTTTGTAACCACGAAAATGTTATAAAAAGTTGTAAGAATCCTCTAAAAAGGTCATAAGAGGGCCATACAAATGGACAAGATCACAATACGTTTGACTGGTTCAAGTCTTGTTGATATAACAAACGCACATTTTCCGATTCATCTCCTTGCATATTTATTACGCTAACCCATGCCAATCCTTAAGGATCTGTAATTAGAACAACATTTCTCTCAATTATAAATACCTTTTTTACCAAGAAGAACATTAATCTAACAACCATTTTGAATACTGTTAAAGTCGTATGCCCCCCCCAAAAAAAAATTCTTGGTATTGGCTCTCTTGATCTTATTGGATTTGCTGATGAAGGAATCTTATTTAAATCTGTAGGATTTTGAAATCATTTAGCTTCTGATACCACTGAGTTAATGTAAAGAGCATGCCAGGGACTATATAATAGAATGTTAGCTTCAATTACTTCCAAATAAAAATTTTCCTTTCTTAGGAATAATTATTTTTTTAAAAGCTTGCCTAAAATTAGATGAAGGTCCCTCACCAAGACGAGTCAAACATCTTCATCATCTGTATTGCAATTACATATACTAATTCACTATAACGTATCTTATTGTATGGTATTTTCCTTCTTTTCATGGTTTGATATCTCGGATATATAATGAGGGGACTGATTTGTTAAGATAGTCCAACCATTTTTTCTGGTTTGATTCTAGATCTCTAAGAGATTTACGATCTAATCTAAGATTGTTAAGGGTTTTCGGGTTTTTCTTCCAGATGTCTCTCTCGATCAAAATTATAGTCTACTTCTTCTAGCTTTTATAAGATAGGAGAGTTTTCCATAGGATGCTTCAAAATGCCACTTGTGCGGTAGGTTTTAGAGCCGTATGAAAGAATCCCTCCTTAGCTAATTTTTATTATTGTACTTTTTCATTTTTGCTAATACCTACTAAATTCAAATAAGCGATGTGGACCATGATAATTTCTACTTTACTAGATGTTCCAAGAATACAAAACCGGATTAGTAATTATGGGGTCAAGTAAAAGTCAATAGTTACTCACTTTATCTTCTTTTGACCAAATGGGATCTTGAAGACACATATCAAACGGCGCAGTTCTATAGCTATAGGCACCTTTTATTAAACTGTTCGAGTGCCATTTTGTCCTGCAATTATAATAAAAATATTAAAACAGTCATTTCTATGCAGCACCATCTATCTTGAGGACGCAGGTTCGAATCCCAGTGTACCCAGTTGTTCAGTTAGGGACGGGGATCAGTGGCGTGACTCTGTAAGCTTAGCCAGAGTCAACCCAGCTCTAAATGGGTACCTGGAGAAATCTGGGGAAGGTAAACAGGAAGGGTGTGCGAAAGCATAGGATGGTTGGCCCCCAACCCCCCATTGCACTTCCTGGCTGAAGGGCAAAGAAACGGAGATCAGCACCGCCGGTACGGACTGTAAAGTCTAATGCCGTATCCTTTACCTTTTACCTTTACTATCTATAATATTTCATTAAAGGGAGAAATACTTCCTTATCCAATTCCTACTGTGCTGAGTTTTGATGTGCCTCATTATGTTTTTAAAAACCATTTCGACAAGTCTCTAAATCCGTTATTTTTATAGCCAATAATTAGCTTTCCCTCACGTGTTCAATGTTTTATCAAACTCATCAGGGTATTTTCCTTCTTCTTGGTAATCTTGTTTCATAGTTATATACACTAATTTTGTTTTATGCTGTTTTTTTGTAGCTTTTAATCGTTTTAATTGTAGCTACGACATTTTGTTTGTGTCTAGGAATGGATATTAAAAGGGAAAAAAGACAGCAAGACCAGAGTTGCAACTCAACTGAAAAATAAATTTATGATAAGTTTTTATATTGGCCTAATCAGAATTGATTACTGGCTCTTCACAACACTGCTAATCGCAACACTTCACCTTTACCTTGGTTTAGACCTTATGCTTCGTCATTCCTTATGAAGAACGGTACGTCGTTTCTCATGCTTCGAAATCTTTCAAAAAACTGGAAGATAGCAATTTTAAACTTTTACGGGTGAAACGTTTCATCAGGTAATAAGAAAAAGCAAACTACATAAATTTTACAGTGTATAGCTAAATTAAGATAACTTATTCAGTTTTATTTTGTTATACACCAGAAATAATTAAATCAGGTAGATAATCGGCTGACAAGTGGAAAATCTACCTCATACAATTCACCTCCCTTAAAGCGGTGAATTGTAGAAAAAATAAATTATTTATTTTTAAAACTAATTTATAAATAAAATAAATTATGGGTGAAACAATAAGAACTGTATTATTTCAAGTAAATGCGGGCATGAGGCTTACTATAATAAAACTATTATTATAATTTTGGGTTTCCAGATACATTTTTTTTGCAGTTGCTGATCCAGCTATAATAGACGTTTATACAGTGACCAATAAGGCGAATCCACTGAAAGGAACAAAATCAAAGGCAAATCCGTGAAAAAGAACAAATCCAAAGCAAATCCATGGCAGCACAAGTACAATCTAATTCATTGTCTTGGGAAACCTGAACAGGATATTTCTCTTCTAAAATGTCTAGTTTACTTTTTCATAAAATTATAACGGGATAAAATTAAATGCTTAAAAAAATTAGAAACCTCCAGAAAATGGAGGAATACTTCGATAATAAAAAAGGGACTATCAGACATACGCACAAACGGGGCGAAAGGGAAGGGGTATCGACGATAGGCACCTTCCCCAC
This sequence comes from Artemia franciscana, assembly GCF_032884065.1. Taxonomy (NCBI): domain Eukaryota; kingdom Metazoa; phylum Arthropoda; class Branchiopoda; order Anostraca; family Artemiidae; genus Artemia; species Artemia franciscana. Next base: position 23,110,713 of record NC_088874.1, read on the forward strand.
TGGCAGCTCTAAATGATGTAGAGGTCTGAGACCCCCCAAAAAAAACATTTCTGCTACCCTTTCATTTATCGTACACGGTCTAGTTCGGTTGATGAAGCTATGATTATGTAAATTAAACTAATAAGCAGTCATTTTTTGAAACAAATATAACAAAAGAACCAAGGCAAGGACTCAAATAACAAATTGGAGAAAATTGCTTTCGGAATAAAATAAATTATAAGATTAAACTAAGCAAAAAAACTAGGGTATTGCTTTAAATAAGTAATTAAATAAATAAAAAATTGCGACTGAAAGTAAGGAGCGAATGAGCAATATTAAAACTTAAAACGAATAAAAATTATTCTGTATATGAGAGGCTTGCCCCTTCCTTAATCCTCGCTCTTTACGCTAAAGTCTTAAAGTTTTTTAAAAATATTTCTCATTCAAAGTAACCAGCCCTTGTGTTTGAATAGTTTTTCTAAAAGGAGGACAAAAAGTCAAACTTTAGCGTAAAGAACGAATGATGAGGAAGGGGCATCCTCCCTTCAGGAGTTTTTTTTCTATTGAGGAGGACAAGTCCCCTCAGATGTGTCACCTAAATACTCTTTAGCACTAATGGAGGGAAAAGCATACTCCTCTGCAAGCTTAAAGTCCCGTTGGATTTATTCCCCAGAAAAGTTCTTTTGTCGAGAAAAAGATTTCCAGTTAAGGACCAGTGTCCGATTCAAAGATTTTTTTTTTTTTATTCGTCCAGATATTTCAAGGAGATACTAAGAACATTTCGAGTGCACTTGGATGTAGAATACAGAACAAGATTTAATTAATATATTAATATGCGTCCACTTTGGGGCAGCGCAAAATATTCTTGACAAGACGAGAAAAAGATATTCGTGAAGAAGAAAAACCGATGATATTTCCAGCCAGTAAAAATGGAAAAACAGTGAAAATATTTCAGCTGATCTCTCCACTCAACAGTCCTCAGTGCAGATATAAAACCACAAACATAAACCATAAAAAACAACCGTTAAGATAAATAAAAACAGACCGTAAAAGTCATTTTGTCATGCTTAGTCAAAGTGGTCTCCTAGTTCAAAATAGTTGGGATTTTTTATATTTCAAAATTGTCTGCAAAATATTAGAATTTATTAATAAAAATTCCACTAATATTCACCTGTGGATAGTTTCTATAGGAGGTATGTGTCTTTTTAAATAAAACCTTTGCAGCAGGTTATGACAATCAGATTTGAGAGTTTGACAGTCTAATTTCTCTGTCAGTAAGGCACCGTGTCCTCCAACCCATGCTACTAAGCAGTTTCGATGTAATGGGAAAATATCGAAACCAGTCAGATCGTGATACCATTCCTAAAAAAAAGAGAAAAGGATATATTATATCCTTAGGATATATTATTATATTGTATTATTAGGATATATTAAGGGTGTATATTATGAAGCTACAGTGTAACAATTTATAAGGCTATAGCTTTTGCTTCTAAAATTAACCTCCTTTGTAAGATTAGGTTTCTCAGTAAGCCCATATTTGTCTACTTTTTTGCAACCAATTCGAGACAAATTTTAAAAAAATGAAAAAAAATAATAATTGCATAATAATAATAATTATGACAAAATAGCTTTTCCATATGATTATTCCAGCTTAGTAATTTGATTGTTCCTAAAAAATTTTTTTTTCAAGTCCCTCAATTTGGTGGATCTTCAAAGGAGTTTGGAATTATTCCAGGTTTTTCCTAGAATTATTTTTTTTATTATTTCAGGCGGATTAAGAAATTCCATGTGATATATTTATATAAGAAGGTTTATCTTGTCACCTGACTGTCGTAATCGTCAAATATCGTCAAATTTGGAAGTTATAACAATTGATTTATATTTGCGAGTTATATAGAATTTTGATGATTTTTACAAAACTACAGGTGGCATAAAAAAAGGCTTATATACCAAAGGTATTTTCAAGAAAGTTTGCTAGTTAAAGCCCATTGAGGAATAATAGCAATTAACTATTACTATTTCTAGTAATAGGATTCGTCACCTCGACCCCGTTCTTTAAAACACAATGATTATATTCCACACATGTTTTTCGTTCTGACCAATTTTCGCTGTGGTTTTCTCGGTTAGAGAAGCTACACTAACTTTGTACCATCCGTCAATGTTTTACTGTTATATATTCATATTTCTGGCTCTTGGAGGAAGTGAGGATCGAGTTTTTTTCATATATACATTTTTTGTTCCTTTATTCTTTGATTGATATTACTAATTTGCGTTTCCCAAGCAAAAGTGTGTTTGAAAGTAATGATCTCAACGGTACCCATCCGATATACTATCATGGTATCTACATTACTTTATTGCTTTCTCTGGGCACCAACATTGGTAATCAGCACACTATTTTAAATACGTTTAAATTTCTACGGTGTCGACAATAGTAAGTTTCTGTTCTTACTTTAGAGCCAAAGAGAGCCAACCCGGGAACCTTCTGTTTCACCTAGTGTCAGCCACCATGGTTTTGGTTGAAGTGACAGGTCATGAATGAATGAATGGGTTTACTGCCCACTTTAAAGATACAAAATCGCAAGTGGAGTAATGAAAAAAGGGGAAAAAACGCAAGAAAAATTCTGAAGATAGACACCAATAAAGAAGACACTATTAAAGATAAACATTAATAAAAAAAAATTAAGAGGTATTCTCTCACCCAATCTCTGCCAAAACTTCGGAATTCTTTTCTATATAGCCAGATACGAATCAGAAATACGATACTCTAAACTTACCATGGAATTACTTTCCAAGGGGGCAAACATAACAGAAGCTTTAGAAAAAAATATCAAAACAAGACCACAAGCGTATATATACTTTTATTCGATAGTAGAGGTCAAAAAGGAGAAAGAGCAGAAAATATGACGATTGCAAGACATCTTCGAAGATTCAAGCATCCAGTATACCTTACGGACTTTACTCGAAAAATCATCAACTAATAATAAAGTGTTGATTTCACATCACAACCAATAGGGAGAACAAGGTACACTAAACTTAAAGCTAATTTAACTATATGGTTACCGAAATTCATATTGGGAAAGGGGATATTAATCTTGCGGCTAAAAACAATAACTTCAGTCTTATTTTCATTAAAAGCTAGTCCAATTTCCAAATATTTTATTTTTTTATTTATTTTATAACCCACAAGTGAACATAGATAATGGCACTGCGGAGTAATAGAAAAGGAAAAAATTAACACAGCAATATCATAACGAACGTATCGTACAATATCATAATCAATATCATAATCAAACTGTATTAACATTCCATACCAGACCAACAAAATCAAAATCAGAGGAAAAACTACTTAGCTAGTATCATATTAGAAGAAGCAGACTAAGGATCAGTATGTCTTCCTAATTGCTGTGAAGTTCTCTTCCATTGCTGCCAAAGACCGACTTGAATTAAAAATATCATGGTGCAAATACATTTTATAAGGGTTTGATTAGCAGTTGAAGTTCACTTTAATGTGGTCAGATTATTTCAGATAATAAAATAAACAAAATTCAAACTTAGAAACAATTTCAAAGTATTAGTTACGTGCCATTGTATTTGTTTCCCTTTTTTCTTTTTTAGTTTTTTCTATTTTGTTTTCTAGTTTTTATTTTTTTTTCAGTTTTTTCGTTTTTTCATTTTATTATTTTTAGTTTTTTACTTCTCCTTTTTAGTTTTTTTCTTTTTTATTTTTTTTATTTATTTTTTAGCTTTCTTTTTTGTTTTTTCATCTTTTATTTATTATTTTTTGCTTCTCTTTTTATTTTAGTTCTTAGCTTTCATTTTTTTTTCTTTTTTCTTTTTTAGTTTTTTCCTTTTTTATGTTTTAGCTTTTTTAGTTTTTTCTTTTTAGTTTTTATAGTTTTTTTATTTTTTTATTTTTTTTTAGCGTTCTTTTTCTTCTTTATTTTTCAGACGTCATATGCAAACCCTCAAACATTCAAAAACAAACATGCATACAACCTATTTTTATATTTCTTTTTTTCTTGAGTTTCTTTTTTAGTTTTTCTTTTTCTTTTTTTTCTTTTTTTTTAAGTTTCTTCTTTTTATTAATTTGTTTAATTTTTTAAGTTTTTTTTTACATTTTTTATTTTTTTATTGTTTTTCTTAGTTTTTTCTGTTTTATTTTTTTTAGTTTTTTCTTTTTAGATTTTCTTTTTTTTTCTTTTTTTTTTCTTCATTTTTTTTCTTTTTTGAGTATTTAGCTTTTTTAGTTTTTTTTGTTTTTTTTTAGTTTTTTCTTTTTATTTTTTATTTTTTACGTTTTTTATTATTTTTTTAGTTTTCTTTTTCTTCTTTATTTTTCAGACGTTATATGCAAACCCTCAAACATACTAAACTACATACACCTTATTTTTATATAATATTAGCTGTTGGGGTGGCGCTTCGCGCCACCCCAACACCTAGTTGGTGGGGGCACTTCGCGCCCCCCCAAGCCCCCCGCGCGCGTAAGTCGTTATGCGCCATATTAGTTAAGCGCCATTGTAGTTGTGCCCCTGTGTCCCACCTGTGAATATATATATATATATATATATATATATATATATATATATATATATATATATATATATATATATCTATATATATAAAAACAAGTTGTCTGTCTGTGTGTCTGTCTGTCTGTCAGGTGACGTCATGTTTCTGAGTCGAATGACGTCGTGTTTTCGACTGACGAAATTACAGACCGGGACATCGGGACACAAATGACGACCGGGACACCGGCACATCTATCT
>NC_088874.1:23117957-23122368 GCF_032884065.1 Artemia franciscana
AGGTTCGAACCAGGAACCTCTCGGACCTAGAACCTGGAACATAACGCTTTACCAACTCAGCTACTTCGGCTTGAATACATTCGTTTTTGAATTGGTATATGATGAAATAATTCAGACGTCATATGCGGACAGACAGACAGACACACAAACAAACAACTTATTTATATATATATATATATATATATATATATATATATATATATATATATATATATATATATATATATATATATATATATATATATATATCTATATATAAAAATAAGTTGTCTGTCTGTCTGTGTGTCAGGTAGAAAAAATAGTAGAAATTACTAAAAATACTTTAGCGTAAAGAGCGAAGAATTAGGAGGAGGTGAGCCCCTTATATGGGTAATAATTTCTATTCGTTTTTAAGTTTTAATGCTGCTGCTTACTTCCAGCTGAAAAAAAACTTTTTCATATTTTTATTTTATTTTTTTTTAAGTTATGCTAGTAAATCCTGCGCTCCCTTCATGAAATTTTTCTTCCTCCATGACAAATTCCTCGATGGAAATTTCCCCCAGCATATCCCCCTCTTCTCAACCCCTGCCTCCAACCAAAACATCCTCCTGAAAACGCCTGTACACTTCCCAATAACCATTACTATATGTAAGCACTGGTCAAAGTTTTGAACTTGTAACCCCTCCCGAGGGGACTGTGGGGGAGTAAGTCGTCCCCAAAGACATAGTAACAAGGTTTTTCGACTACGCTGAATAAAATAGCTATCTCAGAATTTTGATCCGTTGACTTTGGGAAAATAATTAGCGTGGGAGGGGGCCTAGGTGCCCTCCTATTTTTTTGGTCACTTAAAAAGGGCACTAGAACTTTTCATTTCCGTTAGAATGAGCCCTCTTGCAACATTCTAGGACAACTGGGTCGATACGATCACCCCTGGAAAAAAAACAACAAAAAAACAAACAAATAAACACGCATCCGTGATCTGCCTTCTGGCAAATAATATAAAATTCCACATTTCTGTAGATAGGAGCTCGAAACTTCTACAGTATGGTTCTCTGATACGCTGAATCTGATGGTGTGATTTTCGTTAAGATTCATGTTTTTAGGGGGTGTTTCTCCCTATTTTCTAAAATAACGCAAATTTTTTCAGGCTCGTAACTTTTGATGGGTAAGACTAAAGTTGATGAATCAGCTTATATATTTAATTTATATATATATTATATATTATATATTTAAAATCAGCATTAAAATTCAATTCTTTTGATGTAGCTATTTGTACCAAAATTCCATTTTTTAGAGTTTTGGTTACTATTGAGCCGGGTCGCTCCTTACTACAGTTCGTTACCAAAAACTGTTTGATAGATCTTCTGCTTGAATGAAGTATAACAAAATTGTTTTCAGCTTCACAACTTTGCTCAATCCCAATTTATAAGGTTCTAAAGATATGCAAATACATTTCCTAAATTTTGAAAAGAAAACTGCTATGGCTCAGAATTCTACTCAAATAACAGGAATTGCATTCTCAGAACTTAAGGCAGAGAAAAGGCATTTGGTAACTGAAAATTAAGGTAAAATGTTGTTTTGTCAAAATTTCAATAGGTATAGACCTGTCATGTAGGCGAATTTCATGGCCCTCTAGAGGGAGAAGGAATGGGGGGTGGGTACTTCAAAATACCTTCCCGGGATGTACTTTAGCCTTTAGAACAATCCCTGAAAGTTTCATTTTCCTAACCTAACCCCTTTCCAAGATAGCCAAAATTAGAATTTTACCCCAAATCTTTTTGTGTTTTATTATGTTAAATCTAACAGAACTCAAAACATTAAGCACCAGAGTATCCAGGTCTAAAATTAAAGCATAGCAAGTAGGCTTGTAACAGGACCGGATCTAGGGGGGCAAGATAGGAAAGCACCGAGGGCGGTGCGCAAAGAGGGACGGCGAAACATGCTAGAGAGTAAAGTTACAACAAACTTCCCGAAAAAGAACTAAATTAACCCTTGAGATTACCTAAACTGTAGTAACCGAGTGTTTTGTTAAGAATAATTACACATTTTTAACAGCCTCTAGCCTTTCCCTCCTGTTTTACTTTAAGGGCTTATTTTTTCATTAGAATGACAGAGCAATGTAGCGGGCGGGGTGAGGCTTCAACGGTTGTTTGCCCCCCCCCGCTAGTCAGGTATCTTGGTGGGGTCCCCTGTTAAAAATTTTAAGAATTTTTCAAGGGGCACCAATTCACTAAAAGGTAAGCAGATTAAGGTTTTTTTCATTTATTTTTTTATACTAAAAAAAAAATTAATTTTCAAATCAGGGATGGGATGTTTTTTCCTAATTATACTACCAAATGTGCTATTTCTCATAACCTAACTCCCGATTGATGCCCCTGCGAGATTCCCCACGTTCCTCATAAATTCGCATAAATTTTGGAGGTTTCGCTAAACCACCCTTCTGCGGAATAGATTCCACCATGCTTGCCTACTGACTCAATGAACTTTTTTAGTTAATATTTCATTAGTTGAAATAACAGCCATACTTACGTCACTGATCCATGGAATTACAACATTAAACTCCATGGAAGATACAGGAATTAAAATTATTTATTCCCAGGCAATGTTAGCATAATCATAGCTTTATTTACATTTTTTTTTCACATTTAACGCTTAACCGACTCAATGTCACTGAAAAAGGAGAATAATAAAGTTCTAACAGCTAAAACACCGTCTTAATTGTCGTAGTGGATTGTCTTAATAGCGCATGAGGGTAACAAAGATCCTTTATTATCTAAGCATTGACGTGAAAAAGGTGAGCATATATTATATGCTCACCATATATTTATAAGGAAAGGAGAGGCAATAAGAATGCTACATAGCTTAAAAGGAGGCGGGTTCTGTTCTCAATAATTTGTGTTTCAAAAAAGACCTTATGTAAATATTGTAAACCATGGGTAACTTGTATAAATTAGAGCAAATATACAATGAGGGGATATTTAATTGAAAAAGTGTGACCAACCACAACTGTTCTTTATCTGTAATAGCAAGGACCCTTTTAAGTAAAGGGCAAAATATCATCCTTTGAAAAATTAATCATAATATTATTGAAAATTGAAATTTTCAATGCTATTAGATATTCAATGCTACGAGACACTATAAAACTTCCAAATTAAATATGAAAATTTCATATGTATATATTGAAAATGAAAAAAATTAATGAACAAAGTTATATCCACAACTTCCCTTGCGCTGTCAGGATTTGAAACTGAGTGCTCCAGATTGGAAAGCCTCGTCGTTTCCCCTACACCAGCACAAGGGTAACTGTATTAATATTTTTAAAGTTTATGTTAAGTAGAAGAATAATTATTTTCTATCTTCAATTAATTCTTATTGTACAGTTGGTTTAAAGCTTTACTTATATGCATGGATAGTAAACAGTACGAGAATTTCGTCTAAATAGCTATAACACATGCGAGAAACGTTAATAAAAACGAACTTAGCCGAAAGATGACTTTAGAGAGAATAAAATCGAAACGAGTATAAATTACTATAAACGAGAGTTTGGAAACTTAATTCAGTACTTTCTGTCATAGCACCGACCACTCAAGAAGTGAAGTTAGGTTATCCAAATGAAATATACCTAATTATGGATGATAGAACTTCTAGTTTCCGTTTCGAATGAGCTTCCTCCCGATCTCCTAGGACCATTGATTCGATACAATAACCCCTGGAGAAAAAAAAGCATCCCAGATCATCCTTACAGCAAAAAATAAAAAATTCTACATTTTTGCACATTGGAGCTTGAAACCTCTAAAATAAAGTTGATTCCTTGACTTTTTGGGGGTATCTTCCCCCTTCCCTAAAATCAGTCAGATTTTCTGAGTCTCGTAGCTTCTAACGGATAGCATTGAAATTAAAGAATTGCACGTATTTGGAACCAGCAGAAAAAACAAATCCTTTTTATGTATCTATTGTTATCAAAATTATGTTGTTTAGCAAACAAATCGCTACACAAATCATTCTTCCACTACCCGACCAAATAATATGTGATGATTCCGAATCCGAAAAGTTTGTTGCTCTAGCTCTTTCATAAATTTGAGGTTTTTGAGGTTGGCTTTGAAGTTGAGGCAAAACATGTTGATTGAGTAAGTACCATCAAATGTGATTAGATATGTCATTTCTACGCTATTTTTTTGCTGATCAACATGACACTAAATGTTTAAAGTCAAAAGAATTGTTTGGGGCTTAAAGCTTTGAGATAGAGTGAGGTAGGGGAAGAGGTTCAGCCAGCAGGTGTCTCTGGCATTTGCATATTTGCGCCTTGGTAACAACCAAGATTGGGTCCAAGTAAAGTCCAGTATGCCTGGAACCTTAGTCTTATGAAAGTGAGTAAGAATCAAGATGGGGAAGTTGGAATGCATATTTAGTAACAATAAAAAAATATTCTGTC